>NC_041227.1:45361239-45392380 GCF_002837175.3 Physeter macrocephalus | reverse complement strand
GCCCCCGCTTGCCGCAACTAGAGAAAGCCCTCGCACAGAAACGAAGACCCAACACAGCCAAAAATAAATAAATAAATTAAAAAAAAAAAAAAAGTCATGTTCCAAAATGTTCATTGCAGCTCTATTTACAATACAGGCCCTCTGAGTCAGGATTCAGGGGTGACACCTGGCAGTTTGTGGTCTGACAGCATTCCAGGCGATCCCGATGCACCCTGAGTTTCAGAGCTGACTTTTTAGGATGTTGAGGCGGCATAAAGCTTGCTTATAACCTGCCCACGGCTGAGGGCACGTGACAGGCTGGACACGGCTCTGAATTCTCAGGAAGCCCTGAGCAAAACCGGGGGCTTCTGAGGGGCCTCCTAGGACGCTGTGATACCGAGAGCCCGTGGGTGACTCAGCACCCTTCTCAGCCCCGCTCCTGGGGGCCCGGCCCCTCTTTTGCGGGCCCTTCCAGCCCCAGATGCAACAGCTATTTAAAGTCTCAGCTGAATAATATTTTCCGCCGTGAGGCACAGACTTGACTTAGGGGTCCTTTGGAGCTTCCCAGGGTCCTGCTTCCAGCTTATCTCTGACTTGCCTGGACCCGAATCCCTGAGACACATCATCCTTCTCTGTTTTTCCCTCCTAATTGAGGTCTAACTGAGGGGGAGGGAGGGGAGGAGGGAGGAGAATGACCTAGAAGTCCTCCGTCCTTGTAGGAAGCCGCCCAGAGCACACGTGACCTTCACAAGCCTCGTTCACGTGAAAGGGCGGCTGCATTTGCCCAAATTCACACAGCTTGTCTGGGACGTCCCGGGTTTCAGATAGAAATCTCTGGGCTCAGCGGGCTCTTTGTCGCGGGCCCACTGTATTTTAGGGGAGCCTCTTGACCCCCCACTCCATACTCCTCCTGCCCAGGTTTTGAGCCCACCACCTTCAGGGATGGATGTCAGATTTGGGTTAGTGAATTAACTGCCGGGGCAACAGGCCTATTCCCTGACATGTGGGCAGTGGAGTTTGCAAAACACCTGAGAGACGGGGTGCCCGTCAGCATCCCTGGGCTGCACGGCAAGGCCCAGGCTGCTCCCAACAGCGGCTGGCACACGGGCCCCCTCCCCAGAACTGGGACAAAAGCAGCCCCTGCTCTGGTGCCCCCAGGACCAGTCCAGACACCCAGGGCCAGCGGCCCACTTCCAGGCCCTCCAAGAGCGCTCGTCTGCTTGTGTGGCCGCTGTCCTCGGCGGCACCTGGGACACTGGCCCTGAGCTGGAGGTGCACCCCTGGGGGTGGCGGACGCGGAATGGGCAGAGGGCCAGTGGCCTGGGCTGGATGAAAGCCTGGGGGCTGGGCTCTGTCCTCCCCATCTGCCCGACTGCTCTCGTGCAGAGAGCTGCCAGCCAACTCTCGGGCTCCTGGGAGAGCTGGGCCTTGGCCCGATGGAGGGGCCCATCGCAGTCACACACCGGCCAAGAGGGGGCTTGGGCTGAGGGGCCGTGTCTCGTGAAGCAGCAGAATTAAGGGCATGGCCATTAACAAGGCCTGAAAGCAGCCAGGCCCAAATCAGCCTCCAGACTTGGCAGCTGTCCGGTCTGTGGAGGCGCCAGTGGCTCCCTGTGACCTGGTCTCTTCAACTGTGCCATGGACACCCTGTGAGCACACATTTTGTTGTGAGCATTAAAGGAACCGTCACGTGGAGAGAATTTAGCTCAGGGGTTGGCAAAGGGCTGCAGAAACAGCATTTTGTTCCTGACAAGGACTTCATGAGCTGGGGAGTCCCGCTGGAGCTGGAGAAGGTGTGTCTGAGGGCGGATATGGACTTTGGGGGTCAAGAGGGTGTGCCCCTTCCTGACACACACACACATTCACCCCACAGGGAAGGACGGCAGTGGCTGGAGTGCAGAGGACATTAGGTGTCAGTGCTCAGGCTCTGAGCTTCTACATATGCTCGTGAAGCCCCATGAGGGGGTTGGGCTCCAAGGGCAGGGGAGACCGGAACGGGCTGCCCAGGTGGGACAACCCCTTTGTGCACCGGCCAGGCTCTGCAGGGCCAGGTAGAAACAGGGAAGAGTTCTCAGGTGTCCCTCCAAGTCCCCTGGGACCTTTCTGGGCCCCTGAGATGCAGGCAGATTTGACGGTGTCCTCGGTGGTGAGGACACAGAACATGTGGACCATCAACCCAAGCCTGCTGGGAACGCAGCCATGGCCGAGAACCAGGCGGGGCCGGCAGCTCTGTAGACCCCAGGCTGGCAGATGCCGCTTACGGTCTGGAGAGCTCCTGCCCCCTCCTTGATGCTGGTGTGCCCGCCTCCCTGCCACCGGTTTTATCTGAGCTCCCCGGGAAAAGGAAGGCAAGGGAAAAATCCAGACTAAATCTGCAATGACCGAGTTGATTCTGTTATTTGGGGTAGATTAGGCTTCCTCACCCCCACCAGGCGGAATGGGGTCCAAGCACGTGACTAAGTGACATTTTCGTAGCACCAAGGCTGTATCGGTGCCCCGCGTTCCGGACCTGGAAGTCCATACTTGCCACTTCTGAGCCTCTGTAGTTCTCTGGAGACTAATCCCCTGCTAGGCATGTCCACTTCTGAGGGTTTCCGCAAACTCCACCCAAAGGACAGAGAGCGGAGTGTTGCAAAGGTGAGAGGCCATCTAGGGAAGAGCATCCCATGGGTGTCACCGAGCCCCACAAATGTCAGAGGTGGGGGGGTAACGCGGAGGCAGACCGAGGGGTCATCCTGAGAAGACGGCCCCCGTGCTAGTTCTAACTCAGTTACTGTGCCACACAAAGTCCTAGACATCGTTTCCTGTCACTGTTAGAGATGCATTAATACAGGTGAGTAAAAAGCTCTTGAGCAAGTCATACTGGCTAATTCTTCTAGTGGGAGGGCTTTTTTTTTTTTTAACATCTTTATTGGAGTATAATTGCTTTACAATGGTGTGTTAGTTTCTGCTTTACAACAAAGTGAATCAGTTATACATATACATATATCCCCATATATCTTCCCTCTTGCGTCTCCCTCCGTCCCACCCTCCCTATCCCACACCGCTAAGTGGTCACAAAGCACCGAGCTGATCTCCCTGCGCTATGCGGCTGCTTCCCACTAGCTATCTATTTTACATTTGGTAGTGCATATATGTCCCTGCCACTCTCTCACTTCGTCACAGCTTACCCTTCCCACTCCCCATATCCTCAAGTCCATGCTCTAGTAGGTCTGTGTTTTATTCCCGTCCTACCCCTCGGCTCTTCATGACTTTTTTTTTTTTTTAAGTCCATAGACGCTGCCTTGGGAAGTTACCCAGCATAAGCCTATCAAAATCCCCTGTTTACAATGTCAAGAGTGTCACGTTTCCAAATGCAACTTTCCTTTCACAAAGGAGGGGGTCGACTCCTTTCTGTGCCGGGTTTGGCCACTTGAGGACCAGCGTTTCCACCTGCAGGTGGGTCCCCCCTCCCCTGACACCGACCCGCCTTCAGTGTGTCTCTCGTCCCCGGTGACTGCTTCACCCCTTGCTGGGCTCTGAGGCCCTTCTGGGGCTCTAGTCCTGCTTCATGATGTGGGGAGAGGTTTAGAAAGTTCAGGCCAGTTTAAAAGCTTTGGTGCTTCTGTCCAAGAAGTCTGGATTCAAGTCCTTGTCTCCACACCATGCCCATGACTTGGTGATTCAAATTAGTTGGGTTTTCTGCTGTGTGAGATGAATGGGGTGGGGGGGTGGGGATGCTGCTGGTTCCTAACTCAAGACTCAGCAGCAGGGCTGCTGGGCTGCACACTACGGGTCCATTCCCGTTCCCCCCGACCCCATCTTCTACACAGTTGTCTCTCTGGGTGGATGAGACGAAGCCCCCATCAGCAAGGGTTGCGGTTGAGTGAGACATGCACGTGTTAGTTGATTTGCTACCATGTGTGTTTTCAGGGCTTGGGTACAAGATATGATCAAGCACCCATCATGACCACTGAACTCTGATTGTATCCGTGGTGGACACAGGGGCATGTGCCCAGGTCCCCCTCTGGGGAGGACTTGCTTCCCATCTGCGGGGAAGGCATTCAGCAGGCTGCCCTCAGCTGTCAGCTCCCTCGGGTCACACCCTCAGGGATGACCTACATCTGGTGTCCAGTGACAGAACGAGGTGGGGAGTGGAGGGCTGGTCATTTCAGCCAGACGTGGGGCAGCTCGGAAGGCACCAATCATTCCAGAACTCCCCGCCAGATAGGCCTGCCTCACGGTTTGACTGCTCTTCTGCCCAATACTACTTCCTCTGCTTTTCTTTACAGTATTGATCCCTCATAAGCACATCGACCCCTCCTAAGCAAATTCCAGCTCTGTGACTGTTTCCTCTGTAAAACTAAACATGTGAAAATGTCTGCTGGGGAAGCAGGGTGGGGAAAGCTGGTCCCATATACCCATTTGTGACTAAACACCGTCAGGAAAACATGGGGGGCTGCAAGGCGAGTGAAAGATGCCAGAGTTAGGAGCCGGAGTCCCTTTTGTACCTACTCCCTTCCCTCTCGGAAGAGAGCAGATGCGCTGGAAGGCGAGTCCATGCCCTCTCCTCTCGGGGGCCCCGACACTTCCCCACCTGTATCCGTTAGCTGTCGCTGAGTAACAAACCAGCCCAAGACTCAGTCTTTGGGCCAGTTCTCAGGGGGCTGGCAGGGCCCTGGTGGAGGGGCTTATTATGGGAGGGGGGGGGTGTCTGGGGTCACAGAGGCTGAGTAGCTCTTGTTTTGGTTCACTTTCTACTGCCTTTTCACTCTGTGTGTTACACACACGAGGGTTCCTTCTGTTCTCTCCCTGACATGCTGCAGGTGCCGGAGAGAGAACCATGAACAGGGTCCAGACCCCCTCCTACCTGTCAGCTGTAGTGGAACGCTATTGAGAATGCAGCTGTAATCATGGCTCCACCTTTCCTTCCAACTTCCGGTCACGTGACCTTACTGGATGATGTCCAGCCTTTTATCCTGCATCCCGTCCATCACATAGGCTGCCATGTGGCTGCTGGGCAGCACCTTTCACATCTCCTGTTAGGCACGCCTGTGAGGTCTGTGTACATCCTACTTAGACGCTTCCTTTGCTTTCCCAGTGCATTGCTGGCCTTGAAGCTGTTAGGTGAATTCTCATCCCTTCCCTTTCTCTCCTGGGTCCTTTTTTTTTTTTTTTTTTGTAATTTTATTTTGCTTTTATGTATTGATTTTTAAATTTGTTTTGATTTTAATTTTTAAATTAACATACAGCAATATGAACTTTTGGGGGCACACAATTCTATGAATTTCAACATGTCTATAGATTCTTGTAACTACCGCCATGATCAGGATAAAAAATGGTTCCATCACCCCTTAAAACGTCCTCATGCTACTCTTTTATAGTCTCATTCTTCTTTTCCACCTAACTCCCGGCAACCACTGATTTATTCTGCATCACTAGTTTTGCATTTTTGAGAACGTCAAATAAATGGCATCTTATGTTAAATAACCCTTTAAGATGGGCTTCTTTCACTCAACATAATGGTCCTGAGGTCTATCCAAGTTAATGCGAGAATCAATAGTTCATTATTTTTTTCTTTTTACTAATGAGTAGTGTTCCATTGTATAAATGTGCCCGTTTGTTTATCTAGTCCCCCCCTGAATTGAATTGCTTCAAGTTTGGGGGGTTATGAATAGAACTGCTATAAACATTTGTGTACAACTTTTTATGTGAACATAAAATGTTTATTTCTCTAAGGTAAATACTGAAAGATGGGTCATGTTTAACTGGGTACATGTTTAACTTCGTAAGAAACTGCCAAAGTGTTTTCCAGAGTGGCTGAACCATTCTGTGTTTCTCCTTGTAATGATGTTCCACACCCCTGCCAGCATTTGATATCGTCGGCAATTTAAAAAAACGCTTTATTGAGGTGTAATTCACATGCCATACAATTCACCCATTCAAAGCATACAAATAGGTTTTAGTATATTTGCAGATACTTGCAACCATCACCACAATTTTAGAACATTTTATCACCTCAAAAAAATCTTGTATCCATGATCTCTTAATCTATGGCCTCCCATTCCCTTCGTTTCCTCCCTTCTCACCCCCCAGCCTTAGCAAGCAACAATCTACTTTGTATCTCCATAGATTTGCCTATTCTGGACGTTTTGTATATATGGAATCATAGAAAATGTGATATTTTCTTTCACTTAGTGGACAGTTTTCAAGGTTCATCCATGTTGCAGACTGTATCACGACTTCATTCTATTCTATGACCAAATTATATTCCATGGTATAGATACACTACATTTTATTTATCTGTTCTTTGATTGATTGACATCTGGGTTGTATCCAGATTTTTGCAATTGTGAATAATGCTGCTGTGAACGTTTGTGTACAAGTGTTAGTGTGGATAAATGTTTTCAGTTCTCTTGGATATATACTTAGGAGTGAGATTTTTGGGTCATATGGTAACTCTATTTTTAATCCTTTGAGGAACTGCCAGAATGTTTTTCGAAGTGGCTGCACAATTTTACATTCCCATCAGCAGTGAATGAGGGTTACAATTCTCCACCTTCTCATCAATACTTGTCATTATTTGACTCTTCCATTATAGCCATTCTAAGTGAGTGTGAAGTGGTAGTTCATTGTGGTTTTGGTGTGCATTTTCCTAATGACTAATGATGTTGAGTATATTTTCATGCACTTACTGACCATTTGTATGTCTTCCTTGGAGAAATGTCTGTTCAAGTTCTTTGCTTATTTTTAAAATTAGGTTTTTTCTCCTTTTGTTGTTGAGTTGTAAGCATTCTTTTTATATTCTGGATACAAGTCCCTCATCAGATATATGAATTGAAAATATTTTCTCCCATTCTGTCGGTTATCTTTTCAGTCTCTTGAAAATGACCTTTGTTGTACAAAAGTTTTAAATTTTGATAAGGTCCAATTTATCAATCTTTTCTTTTGTTGCCTGTGCTTTTGGCATCATATTTAAGAAATCATTGCCAAATCTAAGGTCATGCAGATTTGCCCCCATGTTCTGTTCTAAGAATTTTATAGTTTTAACTCTTAAAACTTAGATCTTTAATCCATTTTGAATTAACTTTCATGTGTGATGTGCACATGAAAGAGTGCACACTTTATTGTGTACATGAAGTGCACATGAAGAGTCCAACTTTATTCTTTTGCATATGGATACCCAGTTGGCCCAGAACCATTTTTTTGGAGACTGTTTTTTTCCCCAATCAGTGGTCATAGCATTCTTGTTGCACATCAATTGGCCATAGATATATGAGTGTATTTCTGGACTCTTAATTCTGTCCCATTGATTAATATGTCTACACTTATGCCACTACCATACACTGCTTTGATTACAGTAAGTTTTTAAATCAGAAGTGAGAGTGCACAAAATTTATTTTTCTTCTTGGATTGTTTTGGCTCTTCTGGGTCCCTTGCAATTCCATATGAATTTTAGCATAATATTTTTCATTTCTGCAAAAACACTCCTTGGAATTTTGTTAGGGGTGGCATTGAATGTGTAGATTACTTTGGGAAATATTGCCATCTCAACAATATTAAATCTTTCCATCCATGAACACGGATTTCTTTCCTTTTATTTAGGTCTTCTTTAATTTGTTCAGTTATATTATCTTTTACAATTGCATATTAATCTGTACTGGTGCTTTTTGTTTGTTTGAATAAAATTTGCTCTGGTCCCTTGTGTTCACCCTGAAGAACTTTCATTAGTGTTTTTTGTAAGGCAGATCTGCTGAAAACACAGTTTCTCAGTTTTTGATCTGACAGTGCCTTTATTTTTGAAAAAGAGCTCTGCTATCTTAGGTTGCTAGTGGACAGTTTTTCTTTGATAACACTTTGGACATGTTATCCCACTGCCTTTTGACTTCCATTGTTTCTAACGAGAAGTCAACTATTTTTCTTACTGGTGTTCCCTTGTAAGTGATGAGTCTTTTTTTTCTTGCTGCTTTCAAGATTTCCTCCTTGTCTTTACATTTCAGATTTTTACTGTGATTTGTCTATTTGTGGATCTCTTTGTATTTCTCATACTTGGAGTTTGTTGAACATCCTCAATGTATAGATTGTTTTTCAATAAATTTGGGAAGTTTTTCAAAATTATTTCTTCGAATATTTTTTCTACTCCATTCTCAACCTCCTTTTCTTATGGTAATTCCATTACGTGCATGCTGGTGTGCTTAATGATGTTCCACACATCTCTGAGATGTTCATTTCCTTTCATTCTTTTTTCTGTCTGTTCTTTGGATTGCATAATCTCTATCAACCTATCTTCAAGTTTGCTAATTCTTTCTTCTGCCAGTTTAAATGTACCCTCAAGCCTCTCTAGTGAGTTTTCAATTATTATACCTTTCAGTTCCAGAATTGCCATTTGTTTCTTTTATATAATTTCTATTGCTATAGATATCTTCTACTTAATGCAACATTGTCATCATATATTCCTTTACTTCTTTAATCATAGCTTCCTTTAGTTCTCAAACATATTTATAATGGCTAATTTGAAGTCATTTTCTGTTAAATCTGACTTCTACTCTCTCTCAGGCAGTTTCTGTTGCCTGTTTTTGTTTTTGTTTTCTAGTGTATGAGTCATACTTTCTTGTTTCTTTGCCTGTCTTATAATTGTTTTGGGAAACTGGACATTTTAGATAATATATTGTAGCAATTCTGGATATTGGTCTCCTGTCTCTGGGACTCACTATTTTCATTTGCTTGTTTACTTGTTTAATGACTAGCTGGATTATATAGCAAAGTCTATTTCCCTCTTCCCCTCCCTCCTTGCTAGAATGTGAAGCTTCTGGTGGTGCTTCCTGGGAGCATATCCTTTGGGAAGCCCACAGTCATCCTGGAATGACAGTAGTTTTATATGATTTCAGCTCTTTTTTACATTTGTTAGGTTTGTTTTATAACCCAGGATTTGGTGTACATTTATGAATGTTCCTTGTGCACTGGAAAAAAATGTTGTGTGGGGATGTTTTATAAATATTTATTAGATCCAGTTGATCAATGGTGTCTTTCATTTCTTCTACATCTTTGGTGATTTTCATTCTACTAGTTTTATCAGTGACTGTGGGAGGAGTCCTGGAGTTTCCAACTGTAATTGTGCATTTGACTACTGTTCTTTCTGTTGTCAGTTTTTGCTAACAGCTATTTTGATGCTTATTTCTTTGGTGTGTGCACATTTAAGATTATTATGTCTTCCTCTTGAATCAACATTTTATCACAATATTATGCCCTTCTTTATCCTTAATAATTGCTTTCCTCTATAGTCTACTTTGTTTTTATATTAATAGAGCCACTGTACCTTTCTTTTGATTAATTTTGCATACAGTATCTTATTCCAACTTTTTATTTATAAGGATACCATTATATTTGAAGAGAGTTTCTTTCAGGCAGCATATAGCTGTGCCATATGTTTGTTTGTTTGTTTTTCCTGTTTATTTTGACAATATCTTTCACTTTTACTTGGTGTGTTTAGACCATTTACATTCAATATCATTATTGGAATTCTGGATTTAGGGCTTTCTTTTTATTATTTTTTTCTCTTTGTTCCCTCTGTTTTTTTCATTTCTCTGTTCTTCATTTCTTGCCTTCTTTTGGATTATTTGAACGTTTAAAAATATTCCATTTTAATTTATCTATTTTGACTCTATATCATTTCTTAGATAATTTAGAGGCGGCTCTAGGGATTCCAATATACATACTTAATTTTTCATAGTTCACTAAGAATCAATATTTTACCACTTTGGGTAAAATGTAGAAATCCTTACTGCTATATAGATCTCTCTGACTACTCTTCTTTATCATGTAGTTGTCTTATGTATTACATCTATGTACATAGAATACCCCATGAGAAAGATGTTATAATTTTGCTTTTCACTTTCAATTGCCAAATGTATTTTAAAAACTCAAGAGAAGAGTTGTATATTGAACTGAAAAAATTTCTTTTGCAATTCTATGAGAGCAGTCCTACTGCAAATGAATTATCTTGGTTTTTCTTCATTTGAGAATGTCTTTATTTTACCTTCATTTCAGAAGGATATTTTCACTGCATATAGAATTCTGGGTTGACAGTTCTTCTCTTGCAACACTTAAAAAATATATCCCTTCCTTTTGGTGTTTATGGTTTTTAATGTGAGACCCATTGTTCCTGTATAAGGAATGTGTCACTTTTCTCTGGCTGCTTTTGTGATTTCTTCTTTGTTTTCAGCAGTTTGATTATGTTGTATCTGTGTATAGGACTCTTTGGGCTTATAATGTTTAAGGCTTGTCCATCTTCTTAAATCTGTATGTTTATGTCTTACATCAAATTTGGGAAATTTCCAGCCATTATTTCTTCAAACATCTTCTTCTGCATTGCCTTCTTTTTACTCTCCTTTTGAGACCTAGATGACATAGACTTCTTAGTATTCTCTCACAGATCCCTGAGGATCTCTTCTTTCTTTATTTTTTTTTTTCAATCTTTTTCTCTTTGTAGTTCAGTTTTTATAATTTCTATTGATCTACCTTTAAGGTCATTGATTCTTTCTTCCATCACTTCCATTTTGCTATTGAGCCCATCCAGTGACTTTTAAAAAATTGGTTATTGTATTTTTCAGTTATAAATTTTATATTTGACTCTTCTTTATAGCTTCTGTTTCTTTGCTGAGATTTCTTATCTTTTGATTTATTTCAAAAGTGTTCACACCTACTTGTCGGAGTATTTTCATAATAGCTGTTAAAAGTCATTATCAGATAATTCCAACTTCTCTGTCATCTTGGTATTGTCATCTGTTGACTGTCTTTTCCACTAAGACTTGTGATTTTCTTGGTTCTTCTTATGTCAAGTAGTTTGGGGTTGTATCCTAGACATTTTGAATATTTATATTATGAAACTATGGATCCTTAAAAATCATATATAGAATGTTGATATTCTTATTTAACCAGGCAATCAACCTTTTCAAGCCACAAGTCCTCACCAGCCTCTTTAGTTATGTTTTCAATGTCAGTCACACTTTCAAATCCCTTCAGTGCTGTCTGCATCTGTCCTGCATATGCTTACCCAGTCCCATCTGGTATCTGGATGTGGTCTATCCAACAGTTCTGTTCTTGAAGTCTATAGTATGCTTTTCATTTTCAGATCCATGCATGTACAGCTTTATGGTTAAGCTCAAGAATCATAACCAATGTATGTGGTTGCTTTCCTGAGCTCTGCCCTGGCTGTGGCTTCCTAAGTACTTTCCTGGAGTACTTAGTTTTCCTGGATCTTCCCCTTTGTGGTCCTTCAGCCAGAAACCTGGCTCTTTCTTTATCGTGCTCTGCCACACCTTTCCCCCAAGTGCACCATTCTCTGGGGTCAAGCAGGAGGAGGACAGAGAGAAAAGAAGCAATGGGGGTTCACCCTCCCACTTGGGATCACAGCTTCTCCAATTGGTGAGGAAAGTTTTCTTCCTCAGAGCTCTGGGCTCCTATAGGCCCTGTGCTTTTTCTACTGGCACCAGATCTTTTAGAAGCTGGACTGTGAGAGAATGGAAAAAAGAACAAAGAGGGGAGGGTTTCCATAGTTTCCATGCTCTCTCTGAGTGTTAGGTGACTCCTTTTTCCACTCTACAAGCCAGGACTTGAGGCTTCTTCTGGAGCTGTCTTGTCTATGCCTATGCCCACATCCAGGTTTTAGGTGGCATTGAATCCAGGCCAGAGAACCCTGGAAGAAAAGAAAATGGTAAATCACTGCCAGTCCAATGGCACTTGAAGTCTAGTCTTCCCTAATCTGCTTGCCACTGTTTCCTTTTCAGGGTCCTCAAACAGCTACTCTATGCCTTCTGGTGCACATTGTAGCTGCATCCAGTGCTAAGAACAACCTGGAATGTACTTACTACATTTTACCCCAAACTGGAACCTCTCCTGGGTCTTTTTTTTGCCTTTTGGGGGTCACTCTCATACTTCCCTCATTACTGAAAAGTACCCTTGTGACCCCTTCCCCTTGTACTACTCCTTTACTCATAAGGAACACTCCAACAACAAAATCTGTGGTTAAGCTCAACCAGAAGTATTGTTAGCCATAGAAGCCCCTCTACCTTGGATGGAACAAAAGATCCAGACACCTTCCCCTATGACTGTTTGTTAGCCGGGTCCTAACCTGAACATTTGCTGAGCAAGAATTACATAATTGGATCCACAAGGATCAATAATGATCCTGTTGACCGCTGGGCATTTACCTTTTCTTTTTAAAGTAAATAGGAACAAGATAAAGAGGATGATAAGATATAGTTGTAATAATCTGCCCAGAGTGGGAAGAGAGAAAGATTCAACCAATATTTGTTAAATTCATAGCAGTACAAATTGGTACAGTGTTCTTATAAAGGAGTTTGAAAAAAAAAAGAAATGTTTAACTGTTCATACATACACACAGACTTGGGAATTTACCCCAAGGAAATAGCTCTAAAAATGAAGCTATATACTAAAAAGATGATTTCTGATAGCCAAGCATTGGACATAGCCCCAATGTACCCAAACTAGGGAACATTTCATTAAATTATGGTATATAGATAGTATCATACGGAATATAGTCATGTAAAATGAATATTTTGAGTATTGTATAGGAGCATACGTAAATGGATCAGTTATCTATTGCTGTATAATTTTAACACTTAACTAGACCAGATTAATATTTTTGTTGCTGAAAGAGACCAAAAAGCTGTGGGTGCTACCCAAATGAAAGGCAGAGGAAAGGAAGTTTCAACAGAATATTGTTGAAGCCTATAATTAAATAAATAAAATTAATTAATTAAATAAAAATCAAAACATTTCATGTTTGTACCCAGAATGTTAACAACAAAAAAAACTCCACCAGATACTTTTATATCACCACATTATTTAATCCTCAGTAATTTTAGCAGTTTTGTTAGCAGAGTTCTTTTTGGGGGGAGGGGGTATCTAAGTATGCAAGCATATAATCTTCAAGTGAAATTACTTTTATCTCTTTAATATTAGTCCTGAGTATTTTATCTTAAAGCATTAGGGAAACACCTCCAAAACAATGTTGAATAACTGTAGTGATATAAGAAAATCATTTCCTATTCTAGAATCTTTAACATAATGTATTACACGAATAATGTAAAGGAGAAAAAATATGATTATAGCAAATCACATTTAGCAAATGCTAAAAAGGCATTGTATAAAATTCCACATTCAATCCTTTTAAAAGTTCTAAGCATAGTTGGAATAGGAGGGTACAAAAATGATGAAAGAAAAAAGTATTTCCCCAAAGCAACTAACAAGCATTTTATTTTGTATGCCACTATAATAAAATCAAAATAGTCATTTAAAATGACTCTAAGTATATTATGTTTCATTATTTAGTGAATACGGTTCAAGAATTATTATGTTAAATTGAATATCCTTGAGAGTTCTCATTACTTTTTTTTTTAAGGTTTATCTTTTGGGACCATGTCAATGAACTCTTTGATTAACCCCAGGTCATGAAGATTTTCTTCGATAGTTCCTCTAAAAGTTTGATACTTTTACATTTTACACTTAGAATTATCATCTATTTTGAGTTAATTTTTGTATAAGGTGTGGGTTTAGGTTGGAGATTCCTCTTTTTTGCGTGTGGATGTTAGATTGCTGTTTTTTTTGAGAAGACTATCCTTCCTCCATTTAACTGCTTTTGCATTTCAATTTTGCTATTCTTAGTCTCTTAAAAATCAGTTGGCCTTTTTTGAGTGGGTCTATTTTTGGCCTCTGGTTTTGTTCTACTGTCTTAATTACTATAGCTTTATTAAAGGTAGGTCTTAAAGTCAGGCAGTGTGATTCCTCTAATTTATTCTTCTTTTTAAAAATGACTTGGCCATTCTAGTTCCTTTGCCTTTCTCTATATATTTTAGAATCACCTCATTTATAGCTACAAAAAATTCTGTTGGGATTGTGACTTATATTGCCCAAATTCCATGTGACATTAACTTATTCACTAAAAAAAAAAAGTGTTTATCTGTGAATTAAATCATCTTTACATTCCTGGAATAAATCCTCTGTAGTCATGGTTTATCACCCTTTTAATATACCAATGGATTCAACTTTGAATGTTTCATTGATAATTTTTTTGCCTGTATATTTATAAATAAAGTTAACCTAGAGTAGTGTTTTGTTTTGTTTCTGTTTTTGTTTTCGTACATCTTACATAAGTTTTTGCCAGTATGGCTAAGGTAGCTTCATTGAATGGATTTAGTACATTTTCCATCTTTTTCTATGGTCTGGAATAGTTTGATAGAGGAATTACACATTTTTTCCCATAGAAAAAATTTCTGCGTCTCTTCATATATTGGTTTTGTGTCTGGGTGTTGGATTCTTGGAATACTGCCCTCATTCAGTCACCCTTAAACATTTTCCCATAGTCTTACCTCCGGTATTGTAGGCAAGGTGGCTGATGCCAGCCCATTTTTTTCCATTGGAAGTAATCAGTCATTTCTTTTTATAAGCATGTAATATTTTCTTTTCCATAATTGGAATTCAGGAATTTCATCAGGAAATATATATGGGAGGTTTGGGCTTTTTAAAATATTATGTATAATTTTACTTGGGGCTCCTCTGTCACTCCTTTAACCTGAAGACTCAAAACTTTTTTATTCTTGGAGAGATTTTCTTTTATGATTTCCTTATTTATTACTCCCTCATTTGTTCCCCTTTTCCCTTCTAGTAAACTTTTACTCTTCACATAACCTGGCCTGTCCTCCAAGTCTCTTTTCTTAATTCCTTATGAATTCCACATTTATAAAATACTTCTTCCACTTGACCTTCCAAAAGAGTAATTTGGTTCTCTACAAAGACTACTTCTTCTCAGTTGGTCTACTGAACTTGTAATTTCAGAAATAAGTTCTAGAAAAATTTTTTGTTCTGTGTTAAATTGAATGTTCTTGGGAGTTCTCACTTACTTTTTGTTTAAGATCATCTGTCTCTTCCATTAGCTCTATCTTGATAGTAGTCATCTGTTCTCCTTGATAAATTTAGTTTTCTCTCTCAGGTTGCTAAGTTTCCTTAATTTGGTGGTTCTCACCCTTGGCCACATGTGAGAATTACTCCAGGAGGTTTTAAAAATCCCCAAGCCTGGGACACAGTAAAACCAATTAATGAAGAATTTCTGGGGCTGGAATTCAGGCATCAGTAGCTTTTAAGGCTCCCCAGGTGGTTCCAGTGTATCAGCCAAGGGTAAGCACCTCTCTCTTAAATGGTTCTCATTTATCTATTGATGGGTGGGTATTCCCTTAGAATTTGTAGAGGTTATAGCTTTGGTGTCTCAACTGGCTATTTTTGCTCTAGTGAGGTGGTGGTGAAAAACCTGGAAAACTTCACTCTGCTGGAAAATGGGAGAAACCTCTCTGTCTCTGGGTCTCTTTGGGGACAACTCACAGTCCCCCCCATCCACAGGGACTGGTGTCATTGCATTTCTATGTGCATCACCCCTTCAGGTTCACATTAATCTGTGGAGTAGTCAGGCTTTCTAAGGACCACATGCAGCAGGGTGAATGGGGGCAGGCAAAGACCTTCTTTTTGAAAGTGATCTTGGGTTGTACTTTGCTAGTTGTGTTATTCCAGATTGGAAGATGGGGAAGGGAAGTGAATATCCATGCATGTAAGCAGCCATCTTTTCAGAATCCCCTCTGAGATTCTCCTTAGTAATTAAAACTTCATTACAATTTAGATTTTTAGGATCAGATGATCAGTGTAAATGTCAAATGTCTATAGTCTTAAACTGAGTTCATAAAAAATCCATGTACATAAACACAACAGCATGGATGAATCTCAAATGCATTATGCTAAGTGAAAGAAGACAGACGTAACAAGGCTACACATGGTATGATTCCATTTCTATGACATTCTGGGAAAGACAAAACATTGGGACAGAAAACCGATCAGTGGTTGCCAGGGGCTGAGAGTCAGGGAGGATGCTGGCTACAGAGGGGCACTGGGGGGGAATTAGAAGTGACTGAGCTCTTCTATATCTTGATTGTGGTGGTTACATCAGCATATGCATCTGTCAAAACTCATAGAACTGTGCACTCAAAATGGTACATTTTTTTAATTGAAGTATAGTTGATTTACAGTGTTGTGCCCATCTGTGCTGCACAGCAAAGTGACTCAGTTATACACATATATTCTTTTTTATATTTTTTCCATTATGATTTATCACAGGATATTGAATATAGTTTCCCGTGCTATACAGTAGGACCTTGTTTATCCATTCTAAATGTAATAGTTTTCATCTACCAACCCCAAATTCCCAGTCCATCCCTCTCCCTCCCGCTCCCCTTTGGCAACCACAAGTCTGTTTTCTCTGTCTGTGAGTTTGTTTCTGTTTCATAGATAAGTTCATTTGTGTCATATTTTAGATTCCACATATAAATGATATCTTATGGTATTTGTCTTTCTCCTTCTGACTTACTACACTTAGTATGATAATCTCTAGTTGCATCCATGTTGCTGAAAATGTCATTCTTTTTTATGGCTGAGTAGTATTCAAAAATGGTACATTTTATTGCATGTAAATTACACCTCCATAAACCTTCATGGAAAAAAATCCCATGTACCTCCTCCACTGTACTGAGATTTTTTGCAGATTTCCCCCAAACCTCACAGGCCTCTCAACCTTTGTCCATTCTACTTGCCTGCTAAGGAACTCCCATTTAGCCTCCTCTAGGAAGACATTTTCATGTCTGCAAGATTCCTCCTTGTGTTTCTCTAACACACAGTGCTTCCTGCTCTCCCAGCTCTCCTTCTGTGGGGTTGCAGGAGCTTGTCTCTGTGTTTTTATTCCCTGATAGACTCTTAAGTCAACAGAAGCTTGGATTTCATCTCATTTACCATTGCGTCCCCATCACCTCACTCACTTTCAGTTACTCAGTCACCTATCAACTTGGTAAAGGCAAGGTAGCTGCCACCCAGCACATATACTGATTTGCCATGAACTTGTGTTTCCAGGTGTAACAGGGAAGAGCCAATTTTGACTCCATGTTGGATCTGTTTCTTTGACTTTAGCCTTTGCTTTTCGTTGCTTTTGTTATTATAATCATACATAATGGCCTGCCTCAGGGAACACTACCCACCTGTGAATGGCTGCAAGAAAGAAGAAATTAACACATCCCCTCCTGGAGGCTGGCCATTCCAGGAGATGTTTTGCAAGACTGATGGCCCTTTTTACTTTACTTCCTCCCTGCCTCTCCCTCTCTTGTCTGCCTTTTTACTTTACTTCCCTCTCTGATTCTATAAAAGAAACTGGCATCCAGACCCCGATAAGACGGTTACTTTGAGACACTAGTCTGCCATCTTCTCCATCTGCCGGCTTTCCGAATAACGTCGTATTCTTTGCGTCAACACCTCATCTCTGATTTATTGGCCAGTTGTGTGGCAAGCAGAGCAAGCTTGGACTCAGTAACACAGGAAGCCCCTAAAAAAATCAGGAAATGTCCCAGAAATTACTTGCAAAATCCTTGCACTGGAGCACATGTGCTTTGGCTGTGGAGCTCACAGAGCATCCACCTGAGTTTTCCAACCTGAGCTGGGGTACCTCAAGGAAGATATTTTGAGAAGACAAAAAGTGAGTTCCCTGAAAATCCGTGGTCCGTAACACCGCATTCATTTTTATAGCTGTAATCAACAAGAAAGCTTGTCCTATTTGCTTTCCTTGCTTGAAAAATATAATTTCAGAGACTGATGAAAATGCTTTCAGCACTAGAATCAGTACTTCTGATTACGGCCCCCTTTGTGCTCGTCTCTCCCCAGTGGAAACATTGCCAGGAAAGATGGGAAGATCTATGGAAGCTCCACAGCCCTGATTTTTATCTTCCCGAAAGCTGTCTGCTCTAATCAAACGCTGCATTTATTGTGAAGAATTTGAAGGCCGGGGTAAGGCTAACAGAAGAGACATGTTTACCTTGAAGCATTCGCTATAAAGCTGTGGTACCTGAACAAATACGGACCCACCCACCCGTCTCTGCTTCAGAATCACATTTCTTTTCCTTCGGATTCCAAGCCAAAGGCATCTTGTAAAAGCTCTTAGTGAAGTTGGGAGATGCCCTGTTGTCCTTTTAATCTCTGCTCCCAAGGAATTCTTGCTCAAGATGGAAGAGGGAACACTTCCATTGGGAGAAGGGGCCTGTACCTCCCCCAAGGGCTGAAGTTCACGGAAGTGTTGCAATCTCAAGCACACCTCCAGTGAGCAAGAATTGTGACCTCCTCTAACTTCTCTTTTTTTAAAAAATTAATTAATTAATTTTATTTTTGGCTGTGTTGGGTCTTCGTTGCTGCGCACGGGCTTTCTCTAGTTGCGATGAGTGGGGGCTACTCTTTGCTGCGGTACGCGGGTTTCTCATTGTGGTGGCTTCTCTTGTTGTGGAGCACAGGCTCTAGGCACGTGGGCTTCAGTAGTTGTGGTGCGCAGGCTCAGTAGTTGTGGTGCATGGGCTTAGTTGCTCCATGGCATGTGGGATCTTCCCTGGCCAGGGCTCGAACCCGTGTCCCCCACATTGGCAGGCGGATTCTTAACCCCTGTGCCACCAGGGAAATCCCTAACTTGTCTTTAACTGAATTAATTTCTCTTTTGCATTTGGCTGGGCGGTGGGAACTTGTGCTTGGTTGTTTCAGGGTTTCTCCTCCTTTTACTTCAGGACCGTGTCCCCCACATTGGCAGGCGGATTCTTAACCCCTGTGCCACCAGGGAAATCCCTAACTTGTCTTTAACTGAATTAATTTCTCTTTTGCATTTGGCTGGGCGGTGGGAACTTGTGCTTGGTTGTTTCAGGGTTTCTCCTCCTTTTACTTCAGGATTGCGTCTCAGTTCTGGAAAGCTGCAGAGGTCCAAAGTGTCCGGAGGTTAGGTGTAAAGGGAGGCTGTGATCTTGTGATTTGTAATTATAAATATACATATATCAGTCTCTGGGCCTGGTTCCCGACACAGTGATCCTAAAACCCTTATTCATTCCTAAGGGGCAAGAACACTTGGAGTATCTCTTGTTCCAGTGTTTGGTCTTTGACCCTGGTTCCTGACACAGGGCTCCTGAAACCCTTGTAATTTCCTGAGTCATAGGAGTGTCTTGTTTTAATGAGGTGACTGGGTGGCTCCTGGATGGGGGCTGGTCACTGGGAAGAACCAACCACAATTAGAAGCTTGGAATTTTCAGCCCACCCTCCATTCTCTGGAGAAGGGAGAAGGGCTGAAAATGGACTTAGTGATCCACCACAGCTACATGGTGAAGCCTCCATAAAATCCCCAAAGTATGGGGTTTGGAGAGCTTCCGGGTTGGTGAACAATCCATGTGGTGGAGGGTGATACACCTCAACTCCATGGGGACAGAAGCGTCTGTGCTCAGGACCCTCCCAGACCTCACCCTGTGTTCTCTTCCCCTGGCTCTTCATCTGTATCTTTTATCATATCCTTTAACAAACTGGTAAACATAAGGGTTTCCCTGAGTTCTGTGAGCTGCTCTAGCAAATTAATCGCACCTGAGGAGGAGGTCATTGGACCCTCTGACTTGTCACCAAACTGGATGGAAGTTGTGGGTCACCTGGTGACCTATGGCCTGTGATTGGTCTCTGAGGTGGTCTGGGAGCAGTCTCTTGGGACTGAGCCTTTAACCTGTGGGATCTGACGCTATCTCCAGGCAGACAGTGTTGGAATTGAGTAAAATTGTAGGACACCCAGCTGATGTCACAGAGAATTGCTCAGGGTGGGGAAAAGGCTCAACACATCTAGTGATCAGAAGTGAAGTACTTTTTGTGTAAAATAGACCCACAGGAAAGAAAGACATTATAAGGCAGAACTGGGATTTTCCCTCCACAGGTGGAAAGCTGGGTTTTCCTTTTTAGACACATATTCCATTCTCTGTTCTTATTCCAAGGGCCACTTCATCCCACGTGGCCCTTGGTCATTGACTCATGCAGGTCATTGCCTCTCAGACCTCCAGCTCCATCACTGTGTCCTCTTTCAACCCAGCTGCTGGATGGATCTCTCTCTTCCTATCACTGTGTACGGGGTTTCTGAGGTTATCCTGACCCACTACTTAGATGCTCAAGAGCTATCATGTCTCTTCTTCTTACGAGAGCACTAATCCCATCATAGGGCCCCACTCACACGACCTCATCTAAACCTAATAACCTCCCGAAGGCCCCACCTCCAAACACCATCACAGCCTCTTCTCTGTCTTAGGTGTTGGAGGCATTTAGCACGTCCTGCAGTTCCCAGGTCCATCAGCAAGTGAGGCACAAGGTCCTTGGTTCTTCGGAGTCCCAGTTATGGTCCCCAACTCCTAACTTACCTGAGTGGAGATGGATGGGTTGTGGGGTCCAAGTCCCTGTCTCAGGGCAGCCATGGGAGTCTGGGCCACTAGATGCCACACAAATATATATATGAAATTGCCAATTTTATTGGTCCAAACTTGTTTAATAGTAGCAATTTCACACTAAGTTTAATTAAATAGAATAAATACAGTGTGGGCCAAACCTACCAAATCACAACACACAACTTTCAGTCTGTCCACCAACTTTGCAAAGACTTTTGTTGAAATGTTTCTAGCAAATTGGATTCCTCCTTGATGACATTTAGTTGTTCTTGCAAACTCATCAGAAGGTGTTGTGCTTGTCTATTTTGAACAAATTGTTTCTAAGCCAGTGACAGTCTTTGTTTGGAAGATTGTTGAAAAGGTTATAAAATGCTGTTCCAAGTTCTTAGAGTGTGGAGGGTGGAGGGTTTTTACGTGTAACACACATGATGAAAAAAAAGTCAAATAATGTTGGGAACATATCCCAACACCTTTGATAAAAATGCTGTCTTCATAGCTTACCTCTCTTTAAAAAAGCAGTTTCTTTTCACTCTGTTTAAATGTCATCTTTACTTTGACTGGACACGTGTGGAACTTCTTTTAAATAGAAATATTTGTCAGATAGCAGAATAGTGACAGCCACTTGTCATCTCAGGAAAGGTCAGCAAATCTGAAACACTTGTCTTTTTGTAAAAGTAAAGTATATAACTCATCTTTAAGTCTGTCACATCTTTTAAATACTTTGCTGTGAGATAACGTGCAAGAAGCTGAATATGACACAAACAAGTTTCAAAGTGGGTGCCTTAGTCTGCTCAGGCTGCTGTAACAAAATACCACAGACTGGGTGGCTTAAGCAACAGAAATTTATTTCTTACTGTGCTGGCGGTTGGGAAGTCCAAGATCAAGGTATGGGCAGACTCAGTGTCTGTTTAGAGCCTGCTTGCTGGCTTTCGGAAGACCACCACCTGGCTGTGCGCTTCTGCACTTTATGTGGTGGGTGCTTATGGGGACCACGAACTCTCACATCTCTTGCTCTTTTTATAAGGGCACGAATCCCATCAAGGGAGCTTCACCTTCATGACCTCATCTAAACCTAATCACCTCCCAAGTCCTACCTTCAAGTATCATCACACTGGGGGTTAGCCCTTCAACATACGAATTTTGGGGGACCACAAACATTCGGTTCATTATAGTCTCCTTCTATTATAAAGTATGGTAAACATTCTACTTCATCTTAAAGGTCTTAATCTTATACGTCTGCCCATATTACAGACATCCTATAGCTCTGGCACACTTCTGGCTGCAACAAACTTGTTGTAGGAGTTTGGCTATGAATGAGGCAGCGAATGAGTGTGTCTTACATGTAGCATTATCTTGGCAGCCTTACCCCAGAATTCTTTTTTAACCTCATAAGACCTTGTATTTAATAAAAATCTCAGTTGTCAAGAGTATATCTTTCCTTGCACATCTTTACTGTAGTAACTCTCCAAAAGTACCTCTTGTAGATTTCATTACTGAAACCAATCTGTCAAGCCCCAGATACTAAAGCCTGTTAGAAACATCTGTGTTTGATCTGTTTACAACCTCCTGCACTGCCACGCTTGTTCCAATGCTTGTTTCTTCAGTGGTGTGTTCTTTGAGTGTCTACTGACAAAGTTATGAATTTTAGTTTGTGACCATATTGTCCTCTGTGCATTATTTTAGTCATTTTTTTATTGTTGTAGGAGGACAAGTATTATTCGAAAGCTAAGTGACTTTTTGTCCATCACTAACGAATAAAAAGATTCTTGAAATTTTGTAAAGTCTCTGGACAGAGACTTTAAATATCAATGAAAAAATATCAACATTTGTCTTCTTATGATATTTGATCTTCTTACAAATATCAATATTTGTCATGCTTTAAAAACTGTCTTTCTAAACAGGGTGGCTTTATTCAGCCATTCTCAATTTAAGTAAGCCCCACAGATAATGATTTGAGTTATTTTTCTGAGTTTCTCCAAGGAAGATGCAGCACTAGCTAGTAGTTGATGTTTTAGGGCATTAGGACTTAATTTTCTGCAACTCCAGATGAGAAAGACTCAAAGAAGTCTTCAGACAAAATATAATTTAGGGTTACATCTACTATTAGTAATAGTAGATATAAATGTGTATTTTAAATAGGCTTATTTGAGATAAGTAAAAATCACCACTAGCCCCTTTGCATTATAAAATTCCCATCCTTCCTTCAGAATCTCTGGGGATATGACTGGAATATGGGTCTAGTGAAGAACCTATGTCATTCTATGGAGTAACCATTAGAAGGCTGAAATCTTTTCTATGTCTTTGAAAAAAATATGTAAGTATAGGTTTAAGTACTAAATTAGCTAAATATTTTCTTTCTATACCCCAGAGAAGTGTCTGCCCTATTTTCTGGGGTGTGGGTACCTCATCTTGGAAATCACTGGTTCTTTGTCTTTTTTGAGTCACTATACAAGTTTTCATTGAGAATTGAGAAATTGTGGCGGGGGGATGATTATGAAGTGTTGATTTATATAATAGCAAAAAGCCAGGTGGACATGGATTCCCAGGAAAGTGTGGGAGATGGCTCTTTGTTATGCAACCTCATTGCAACAGCACCCGACTCATTCAGAAGAGCATGCCCCTGTAAAGGAGCTGCAGTGCCTTGATCCTGGTTTACAGAACGAAAGTCAAGCGGCAGAACCAAACCCAACCTGCAACCTGGAACTAAGCCCTCTTGAACCCAGCAGAGCCACAGCTGGCCTGCAGGTCCATAAGGAGTATCACAGCAAAATGATGGCAGATGAACTTCTGTACATGAGGACTGAGCGTGCTCAGCATTAATATCAGCCTCTAAGACCCCTGTGCTCTGCTACCCTAAGTTCTGCAAAGATTTGTCAACACAGAAGCACCCAGATGCATACCACCATTCTCCAAGCACTTCTGCTCAGAATTACTTGGCCGTGACTTGGTTCCAAAGTGTATTGGTTTTGTATCACTGTAACTCACACATGTGGCTGTTGAATATTTGAAATGTGGCTGGTGATGTGTTGTTAGTAAAAGATATGAACTAGATTTAGAAGACCTAGTGCCAAAAAATGTAAAATAGCTCATTAATAATCTTTACACTTACTGCATGTCAAAATTATAATCTGTTAGAGATATAGGATTAAATAAAATACATTATTAAAATTTAAAAAATGTATTGGTGTTTGGCAACTATGTCAGACTTTGAACCACTCCCCAAATACACCTGATTATTTCTCATCATTCGTGCCTTTGGGATGGAAAATGCATCAGTCAGGGTTTCGTCAGGGAAACAGACTCACTAGCTATGTTACAAGGAAAAGGGATTGGGGTTTACACAAATGCAGGGGCAGCTGAAGAAGTGACGGTCTGAAGGCTGCAGCGGAAGGATGGGGAAAACCATCAATTATAACTCAGAGCTAGAAAGACTGGATTCTCAGATGTCTGAGAAGGGCCGCATGGAGCTGTCAGAGCGTAAGCTTGAGAGGAGGTCTGCTACACAGCCGTGCTCCACAAAACTGCTGAGTTTGACAAGGTGACTTCCCAAGATCCATGGCCCCTGCTTTACTCTGTCTTCTTCCCATGCAAGTTCTTCTCAGTGGTCATGAGTCTTTATCATTCAAACCTGGACCCTCTCAGGGAAGATGGTGTGGCCCCCAGTCTTAGGTGGGACTTCTGGTGGCGCCAGCTGACAACAGACAATTCGGCCAGAGGACTGACATTTATTGTGTGTTTACTTTGTCAGCTTCCAACCCAGGGCTTTAGGTACCTGACTCTACTTCTTCTAATAACACGGAGGAGTAGGAGTTCCCCACATCCTCAGATGCTTAGAGACCAAGCCAGGGTGGGACTTCCCTGGTGGTCCAGCGGTTAAGACTCCAGGCTTCCACTGCAGGGGGCACGGGTTTGATCCCTGGTTGGGGAACTAAGATCCCGCATGCCGCGCAGCGCAGCCACAAAAAAAAAAAAAAAAAAGACAAGAAGAAGACAGGATGAGTGGTGCTCTGAAGCCCACGCTCTTGCCATCACATCTCACAACCGCCCATGTAGATCCCTCCTTACTACCTGGTGTTGTCAAGGGTCATATGCCTGTCTCTTCTACTGGATTCCAGTTTTCTTGGAGAGGGGCATCTCTCTTATTCACCTAGGATTCTTCCATTAATTGGAAACTTTGTATACTTTAGTATAGCATCTGTATATAGAAGGAATTCAATAAGTATTTTTTAAAAATTCAATTGTTTAGATCTATAAACAAGAAGCCAAAAATGTAGATGAGAAGGTGGATAATCAAACTCACCAATAAATACCATTCTTCTTCTCTGTCATTTAGGGTCTGTGTATTTTGAAGCAGGAATTCTTGCCATACTCACCATAGCCATTCTCTTGACACCAGGCTGGACTCCACTCCAACCAGATGGAAGACCAACTTTTATTTAATTAATTGATTTATTTTAAGATTCTCACTGTCTCTCCTGAATTTGCCCAGGAATACGAAGAAAAGGAATGGACGGGACCAAACATTCTGTTGCAGTCCATCCTCCAACAGCGCATAACTTCCTGGTGATTTGACGGACTATTTGCATTTAAGAAAAGCATCTGTTCACTTGGTCTCTGGAATTTGCTTTCATTCTCAACCCCACCCAGTCTGTCTCTCCCAGCTTCTAAAAATATAATCTTATTTTTGCTCTCCTTTCAACTTGAAACAGACATCAGATATACACATCTCATACCATTTACACCCAGAAGGCTGTTGGCAAAGGCACTTGGGTAGAGAGCATGTTTAATCTTGAGAAGGAAATAGAATGTGTACACAACCAGCAAACTGAAAGGTTTCACCTTGGCTCTGGCGTCCACAGCCCCCATGCGTGGTAGCAGCTACCGAGGCTTAGCTGTGAATCTCCATCATTGTCAGAGTCCTGTCAACGAGAAGAATTGCTAAGGCTTTCCTGCTCCGTAGGCTCTGAGCCCAGCCAAGCCACCAAGGCATCACTCACCGGGGTTGCTGGTTCAATCCAGTTTGCTGACTACACTGGGGTAACCCTAAACCACACATCAGAAGGAGTCATTGGTACCCTGAAGGCAGAAGTGCCTTGGCTCAGGGGTGGTGTCACTTGCTGGAGTCGAATGTCCCGGGAGGGTCAGACAGTTCAATAATTATCAGATAATTCAATATTTACCCCCCGCCATCACCACCCCAGAGGTCAGGCTCCTGTAGCAAGAAGCTGTGCTTTTTCCTCACAGCTTTTGAGAAAGGGCAAAGCTTGTGTTATCTTCCCTGACATACTTAAGTGATCTGAAGAGGGAAGACAGCCCACTTTTACATTTTTTACAGGGTCACTGCTGCTAGTTCCTCTTCTTCCTCCTCCTCCCCCTCCCCCTCCTCCCCCTCCCTCTCCTCTTCTCTTTCTCTTCCTTCTACTTCAATGATTTTGGAGTTACAAACTAAAATGCCCATAGACCCAGGCACTGCTGGTGGAAGTTACATCTTTATTAGATGTAGTTTTTATATATATAGTGTGACCCAGCAATTCCACTCCTGGGAATAAACCCACCAGGAATGCATACATTTGTGCATCAAAAGACTTGTACTAGAACATTCCCAGCCATGTTTTTCATACAAACCCCAAACTGGAAATAACACAACTGTTCATGAACAGTAGAATTAATGACCAATATGTGCTGTATGTAGCCAGTGCAGTCCCACAGCAATGAGAATGAACACAGTGAAACCATATGTCACAACATGAATGGATCTACAGACATAATGTTGAGCTTAAGAAGGCAGGCATGAAAGAGTGCATATTCCTGGGCCCGACTCCAAGTACATAAAGTCTGAAACCAAGAAACGTTCACTGATGGTGTTAGAAGGCAGGATGGGCCATGGTCTGAGACTGGAACGGGCCTAAGGAGGCTTTGGGGCAGGAGTGGGCAGGTGGCTGCTGGGATATACCATTTCTTGATCTGATTACACTTGTGTGTTCACTTTGTATAAGTTCTTTGAGCAATACAACAGTCATTTGTGTGCTTTCCTGTCTATCTATATACCTTACTTCAATAATATTTAAAAATATGAAAAGTAAAAACATGAAGACCATGAAGACAGAGCTTACTTACACGGGTTTTTTCCCCACAAATTGGCCGTCTGCAGAGACAGGAGTTGCTGATGAGCCCCCCACTGCCCACGCACTTGGCAGGGTCCTCTAGCCTGCTGTCCCGCCTCTTCTCCCCTCCCCCAAGCCCAGACTCACCTTCCCCCTTCCCTCTAATCCCACACTACAGGCCCACAGCTACCTCTCTTTCACTTCCCCACCTGCCAGGGTCCC
This sequence comes from Physeter macrocephalus, assembly GCF_002837175.3. Taxonomy (NCBI): domain Eukaryota; kingdom Metazoa; phylum Chordata; class Mammalia; order Artiodactyla; family Physeteridae; genus Physeter; species Physeter macrocephalus. Next base: position 45,365,775 of record NC_041227.1, on the reverse strand, counting down.
TAACACTTCGGCTCCGCTGCTGTAACTGCGGGCCTGCAGTCCGGGCCTTGACAGGGCTGGCCTTGTTCATCAGTAGCGCCTGGTACATATTGAGGGCCTCGAAGCAAAACCTCAGCTCTTTAGGTCTCTGCATATCCCTGTGGTGTCTGAAATCCCCATGTTACCCAGTTCTTTTAGACGGTGGCATTGGACGCTCCTACTCAAGTGTTAAAGTGGACGAGGTGCGCTAACGCAATTTTGTAATCCATCTATCAGCCAGGCTCTCCTTCAGGCTACTGTGAGCCAGGGAACCTTCAGCCAACGCTTCTTCTGGAGTGGTCATCAGACAGTTGACCTTGACGCTTTGAAGAATGGCCCGGACATTTGGGTGTCCTTTTGTGTTTAATAATTGTATTCCGTCTTTCTTGACATAAATTGTGGGTACCAGAGATCTATCTAGTGCAGTGGTTTTTCCAACTGCTTTTTTTTTTACCTGCCATCTTCCTTCTTCAAATGCCGGGTAAATTAGAAGCACAAACACTTGAGACAGATGAGGGCAGAGTTGTTGGGCGGCAGGAACAGGGTCTCCCAGAGCCGTCCCAGCTCCTCCTTGTGGCCCCCGGGACCAGTGTTCAGGTCTGTTTGGGGGCTCTGGGGAGCTGAGATCAGAGCACCAAGGATCTTGTCCAAGCTTTTCATTTATGGTCTTGGAGAGTGAAATGACCAGCTCAAGGTCACTCTGGCCACAATGGCAGAGCCACGTCGAGAAACTCCCTCGCCAAACAGGGCTCTTACCTCTGTCACAGGAGGAAGGTTGGTTTTCCATCTTGCCTCAACATTTGCAAGTCATTGCTCCTTCTCTGTGTGCACTTTGAGTTCTCGAAGTCCAACTTCTCCCCAGACACTTGTAATCCCTGTTTTAGGCGCAGAGGTTTGCTCTAGAACAAGGTGCTGGAAAATTAGTCCACGTGCTTGAGATTAGTCCAGGAACTTGGGTCTTGGCGTCAAAGTTCAGAGAGCCTGGAGAAAAGGCTTCTGCACAGATAAAGGACAGGAGGACCAGCTGGGAGAATAATTCAGGCCTAGACACAGACCTTAATCCTTTCTTAAAAATTAACTCAAAATGGATCATAGACCTACAAGTAAAATGCAAAACTATAAAACTTCTCTAAGGAAATGTAAGAGAAAATCTAAGCGACATTGGGTTTGGTGTTGAGTTTTTTGATAAAACATCAAAAGCATGATCCGTGAAAAAAAAAACCCAATAAGTTAGACTTTATTGAAATCAAAAGCTTCTGCTCTGCAAAAGACATTGTTAAGAACAGGAAAAGACAAGTCACAGACTGGGAGAAAATATTTGCACAACAAATAGCTGATAATTCGTATCCAAAATATAAAAAGAACTCTTAAAACTCAACAATAAGAAAATAAACAATCTGGTTTTAAAATGAGCAAAAAAAATCTGAACAGACACCTCGTCAAAGAAGATATATAGATGGTAAGTAAGTATATGAAAAGATGCTCCACCTCATACATAACTAGAGAATTGCAAATTAAAACAGCAAAGGTATCCCCTTATACACCTATTAGAATGCCTAAAATTCAAACAACCGGCAACACAAACTGCTGGTGAAGATGTGGAACAGGGGGAACTCCCATTCATTGCTGGTGGGAATGCAAAATGGTGCAGCCTCCTTGGAAGACAGTTTAGCAGTGTGTTACAAAGCTAAACCTAGTCTTAACTTATGATCTGACAACGGTGCTGCTACATATTTACCCAATGGAACTGAAACTGTCCACACACATATATACACTACCAAATGTAAAATAGCTAGCTAGTGGGAAGCAGCCGCATAGCACAGGGAGATCAGCTCGGTGCTTTGTGACCACCTAGAGGGGTGGGGTAGGGAGGATGCGGGGGAGATGCAAGAGGGAAGGATGGGAGGGAGACGCAAGAGGGAGGGGATATGGGGATATATGTATACGTATAGCTGATTCACTTTGTTATACAGCAGAAACTAACACACCATTGTAAGGCAATTATACTCCAATAAAGATGTTAAAAAAAAGAAAAAACCTGTCCACACAAAAACCTGTACACAAAGTTGTATAGCAGTTTTATTCACAATTGCCAAAAATTGGAAGCAACACAGATGTCCTTCAATAGGTGTATTGATAAACTGTGGTACATTCATACAATGGCTTGTTATTCAAGACACAAAAAGACGTGGAGGGAACTGAAATGCAAATTATTACGTGAAAGAAGCCAGTCTGAAAAGGCCACATACTGTATGATTCCAATTATCTGATATTCTAAAAAAGGCAAAACTATGGGGACAGTAAAAATATCGGTGGTTGCCAGGTCCTCAGGGAGAGGGAGCACTGCGTATGGGGGACTGGTTTAAAGCGTATCGTACAGAACAGCACCCCAATCTCATGCACCGTTGTCCCCTAGCTGTCCTGCACCTGAGCCCTCAGCACAGCTTTTCCAGTGCCTGTCACGCCAGCTGCTTCTGGGTGATGGGCACATGGAAAGACCAGTGAATTCCATGTGGGTGTGAGCCCTTTGCCACGATTCCTCTGTAGTAAATCATGTCTTCTGAGCATAAGCAATGCTGTCTGTGAAACCACAGCAATGGGTCAGACATTTCCAAAGTCCAAGCACAATGGGTCTGGCAGACGTGCTGTTGGCAGGATGGCAACCCTCCTGTGAGGACAGAGCACTGCTCGCACCAGGATGGGGAAGCCCGATGTAGTCAACTTTCCACCAGGTAGCTGACTGCTGCAGTATTTAGTATTGGCTGAAGCCACGCGGAAGCCAGTGGGTTCTAGGGAGGCCATCCGTGCTGTCCATATCCGCCACCTTTGGGGGAGATCCTGTTGGAGAAGGATAGAGAGTCACCCGCTGGACCATGGAATCCCCAAATCCAGGTCTCCTGCTCCGAGACTTTCTCACTGGTCTCTGATGTTTTCACACTTCCAGGCTCTTGTGGCCGCCTCCTCTCCCGCTGTCACGTGGAGCCTTCCTCGTGATCTCCATTGTCGGGGCCACGCGAGGTACCCCGTGCCCTTTCCAGCAGTGTTCTCATTTTAACATCCCTGTTTAAAGTGCTACTGAATGGAGGTGGCCCATTCTTCCGTGACCACAAAGCAGGGACCCTGGGAGCAGTTATTTGATTTGACTTCTTGGCTCTTGAGAATCACACCTGGGCAGCTGGCTTGCCGGCCAGGTGGACGTGGAAACCCCCGGGGGATTCACAGAGAAATGTGGGGGAAGCTTGATCTGCAGCAGTTCTTGGCAAATTTTATAGAATGAGCCGAAGAGCAACGTGGCTCTGGAGTCAGAAAATCCTGGGTTCGAAGGCAGAATCTGCCAAATCCTGGAGGGTATGACTTTGGGCAAGTTACAAACCCTCAGGGAGATTCAACTTCCTCTTCTGAAAATTAGGAAAAAGAGTGACCCGCCCCTCCCCGGGGGGGTGTTGTTAGGAAGTTGGATATGATAGAGCAGGTCAATCACAGTGAGGGTCCAACGGATGTCACCTGTGCTCCTTTGTCCCCGCACTGCCCAGGGACACATCGCACCCCGCCAGTCATCTGTGCGTCATCCCTGCACCTTGCCAAACTGCAGAATCGACAGTTATGGTTTTATTAAGGGGTCTCAGCACAGTGGGGGTGAGGCTCGGGGCTGCAGGATGAGTGGTGGGAGAGGGGAGATAGCTCTTGTCCCCAGAGGCTGGGCTCAGCCATCTTTGCTGTAGAAAGGGGAAAAGTGGGTTAGCTTCAGTGATTTGCTGGTGAAGGCCCTGCCTGTGACTGTTTTATCGCCCAGGTTCTCAGCCCTGGAAAGACCGCCAGACTGGCATGGTTTGGGAAAACTGTGGACGTCCTGTGTTTGTCCTCATGTCTCCAGCTAGTTTGTAAGTGTCTCGAAGGCAGGAACTGTTAGTTAACGTTTCTCTGATTACCCTGTGTGGGGCATCATATGTGCGATGGTTTAATTTAATTCAGCAAATATTTGTTGAGCCCGTACTCTGCCCCAGGCACGGTGCCAGGCACTGGGTATTCAGCAATGAACATTTGCTGCAAGGAGGCTTGAGTGAGTCCCTGCAAACTAAGGGAAACCCCTGGGGGTACACCCAGTGGGGCGTCGGCGCTGATGTCTCTCAGCCACTAGGGGGCAGGAGAGGAAGCCCTTTTGCAGAGCCTGTGCCACCTCCGAGGCATTGCCTGGAGTCTCAGAGACCAGGCTCAGCAAACCACCTAAGACCCAAGAAGGCGGCAGGGGTGGGAACAGCACTCCTTGCAATTGTTTCTGAGCAATGAGCTTGGGGGTGGGTTTTGTTTTTTCCTTCTTCCCAAGGCATTCTGCAAATTGGAAAATCACTCAGTCATGCTAATTGTTGACAGTGTGAGACCTCCGTCAAATTACTGAAGAGCCTGTGCTCTGGGGAACAGTGCTTTTTTTTTTTTTTTTTTTTTTTGCGGTATGCGGGCCTCTCATTGTTGTGGCCTCTCCCGTCGCGGAGCACAGGCTCCAGACGCGCAGGCTCAGCG
>NC_041227.1:45262239-45361061 GCF_002837175.3 Physeter macrocephalus | reverse complement strand
GGGTACGAACCCGTGTCCCCTGCATCGGCAGGCGGACTCCCAACCACTGCGCCACCAGGGAAGCCCCCCGGGAACAGTGCTTTTCAAACTGAAAAACGTCTTCTTATACAATAATGAACATCTTTTACCAGCATAAAAATGCACCAGAGGGCTCCCAAGAAAATGGCTTTTTCCCGTGGGTAGTTTTCTTCTTCTCCCCCATTCCTACGCCCCCACCCACTTTGGTCTAGAATAATTATGATACAACTGGATTATCCCTAGCTGATGCAGATGGTGGGGAAATCTGCTCAGTGTATGAGCCTGAGTTTCAGACTGTACCAGTTTCTCAGTCCTTGGGTAATTGTGCTGGAATAGTTCATCACTCTCTGGGTTTTGAGAAATAGCCACATTCCTTTATTTCATTCTCAATTTTCTCAACTTTTTACGTTTATTAACTTCTAAAAATGGTTGCGTAATGAACAGGAAACTCTTGAGTCTCTGTTTTCCCTCTTTTGTTGCTTTAAGTTATTCTCATCAGTGGTGGACAGAGCCCATGTCTGCCACTGTGGACCAGCTGGCAGGATGCAGGGGACTGACTGGTGTTTGCGATGGGGAAGTAGAGCTCTGAGGCCTGTCTGTATGAGCTCCAGAGGGTCAGAGAAAGAGTTAACGCAGTAGGTTTTATTCATGGCAGGTCACACAGTTAGTGTGACTGTTTGAACTTTCCCTGGAATTGCCTGCTCTGAGTGACCTGCTGCATTATTTTGGAATTATATCCTCCATGTTTGAGGGAAATAGCAAAGGAAATACATTTAACTGAAAACCAGCAATCATGAGCTGTTCGGTCAACAAGACTTTATTGAGCATTTCCTAAAGCGCTGGTCGATGTCTGGATCCTGGAAAAATGCAGGCTGGCTAAGAGGATGTGGCCGTGCAGTTGGGCCACATGGCTGTGAAGTTTTGTTCTACTGCTTTCAGCTCGTGACCTCAGGCAGTTTGTGTCATCTCCTCGCCCCTCCGCTCCTCCTCGGTGACCATTGAGACGTAAGCTTTGTTTGTTATCCCTGCTGAACTGTAGCTGAAACTAACACATAGTGACCTTCTCCTGTCCCCTGCCCTCCGCCTGTCTGCTGAGCCCTCCTCCGCCAGGTCTCCCTGCTGCCCGGACCCCTACCCCCCTAGTACCTCCAGTCTACCTCTGAGGGCAGGAGGGACCTTTGATCCACCCTGGCCTCCATCCTCACCTCTGTGCCTAGCCCAGGTCTCTCGTTGACCACAGGAGTCCCCGCAACCCGGGCAGAGACACCCAGATCATACATGCCAAATTCAGAGGACAGAGGTCAGAGTTAGGTGATGTCACGGAGAGCACAGGTGGACACACCCACTTTATACCTCACAGCCTCTGAACTGGAAACCAGGCTGTCCCAGAAAAGACAGCCTTTCACTCTGTCCTCTCATGTCAGGTAGCACGGTGACCGCCCACGGCAGAGCAAGCCCAAGGTGAGGGGCGTTCGTTTTACAGCAACTGTCTCTCCGGACATTTTCAGACAGAAGAGGTCGCCTCAGGGTGTGTTCTGATAGACCGCTGGTCTCCAAGGTGCTCTGTGAAGGATGCTCTGTGGGCCGGGTTAGCTGGGCCCACACCGCGCAAGGCGTCCCCGTCTTGAGACTCGGCGTGAACATCAATGCATCCAGGCTTTGAGATGTCCTGCAATAAAACAGCCCTCTAACTTGGTTTAACCAGACTTATTCAACCCTTGGCACATCTTCTTTTGTTCACTAACACCAGTAGGAACAAATTTAGGGAAATGACCAAATAGAGCATTTATCCTTATTCGCACAACCTCTGACTTTCATAGCATCAATTGGAGCTAGACTGTAAGAGGAGGTCTACATTGGCTGTTGGGAACAGTAGAGAAAGTATAATTCTTTAAGGTGGGCACTTTAAGTGATTTTCATAGTTTCACACTGTTGTCTCCTAATGATGGTTAATAGGAAATAACGTAGCTAAATTTAGTAAATACTAATAAAGCGAAAATATTTTCCTTTTAATATAAGAGTATCAAGGACTTTTCACTAGATGGGACAGGATGGTTTTGACATTGCACATAGTTATACCCCACTTTTCACAAAAATGTGTTCTGAAAAAATGTATAAATCAACCTATTGAAAATAACATCTCGTTTCCTCATTGGCTTACATTATCAGTAATGCTTTCATCTCAGTTGCTACCAGTCTGGTATTTATTTTTTTCAATCTTTTATCCTCCTAATGTTTCACTCAGTTAGCTAATAATCAATAAGCTCCTAAATGCACAAAGAAACTTAGCAGTGAATCTTTAAGTAAGTGTTCACTCTCTATAGATACCTTTTGTAGATTTGGATACAGAGCCTTCTACATTGTAAACATTTCCTAAATATTTTCTAAGTGAATAAGTAAGTTTTTTCTTTGGATTTTCTTAGTGCAGCGTACACCCAAACATGGGGAATATTTGAGCAAAACCTAAGTTTGTGTCGGCTCTGGGAAATGTATTTCTCGGTTGGAAGTCATTTCCTATTTTTAGAAGAAGTGGGAGTACCTGTGGACAGTGTGGCTATAAAGGTTTACTAGGGTCCTTCTAAAGAAGTTCTCCTGGAAAGCAGGTTCCTGGAGAAAGTGGTGTTACCTGGTCAGGTTGGGGCAAGAAAATGAAACTTACCAAGATCCTGAAGAGAGCAAAACAGGAAAGAAGAGTGTGTTTCTCTCAAGAGACAGGCCGTGCGGTAATGTCCGCGTTGATTGTTCTGCTCTTTGTGCTATAGCTCTGCGTCACACTGCGCCTCGCGTCCCCTTTTGCGCTTGCCCAGTTCAGAAGCATCTGGGTGGCTCTCGCTGTCCATCAGCAGCTCTGCCTTCAGCGTCGCATGGCCCCTCGTAGACCCACCCGCCCCTGAGGTGGCCTTCCTGTCAGCTGTGCAGAAACCCGCCCCTTCGTTTGAGCAGTGCTCCTCTTCACACGCTGTGGGGACAGAAGCGACGTCACCACTGCATGGCCACGGCCCCTGGCCTGGGCAGTGCAGAGGCCATCTCCTTCCCTGCTCTGCCCCCCTCCCAGCCGGGCCGCCTCCTCCCTCCTCCATCGCCTGAGGGAAAAGGAAGGCCTGGCTGACTCTGGCTGAGCAGGAGGGACCCCCTCCTGCTCGGCCGTCCTCCTTAGCCCAGCATCCTTCTGGGAGATTGCAAAGGGGTCCAGGCCAGCCAGGTGCCATGTTCCATGGCAGCGGCTCATGTAGGGCACAATGTCCAGATCCAGGAGAGGCACCAGAAACGTCAGCTGTTTACCTGGCTCAGGTATCTCTCCTTGGTGATGCCTGGAAGGATTCTTTCATTTTATTCTCTACATGTTCCATTGGGATATAACATACCTAATGTGCCTAAAGTGCATTTAGGAGTGTATCAGTCTATAAAACTCTGCATGTGGTATTCTGTGCTAGTCAGCTCAGGCTGCCATAACAAAATACTGGAGACTGGGCGGCTTAAGCAACACACATACTTTCTGGGGACTGGAGGTCCAAGATCATGATGCCAGCAAGGTCCATGGCTGGTGAGAGCTCCCTCCTCGGGTTGCAGACAGCCACCTTCTTGCTGTGTCTCCCCATGGCAGAGACAAAGAATGAGCCTTAGGGGTCTCTTCTTACAGGAGCACTAATCCTATTATGTGAGACCCCCACTCTTCTGACTTCATGTAACCTTAATTACCTCCATAAAGACCCCCTCTCCAATCCAGTCACGTGGGGGTCAGGGCTTCAGCGTGTGAATTTCAGGGGGTGCGATTCACTCCATAGCGCGTGGTGTACACACCCACATAACCAGAACCCAGATCAAGATTCACGGCCCTCCTGGATCCCTAGTATCCCTGGTTCCCCCTCCCAGTCAATCATCCCCACAGGTAAACGTTCTGACCTCCATCGCCATCAATTAGTTTTTACTGTTTTGAATGTCCTATAAATGGAGTCACACCACACATATACTTTTGTGTCTGGCGTCTTTTCCTCAACACTATGTCTGTGAGATTCGTCCATGTGGCTGTGTGTATTCATAGTGGGTCCGTTTTTACTGCTGTGTAGCATTTCATTATATGAAGATGCCCCAGTGTATCCATTCTCCTATTGATAAAGCTGCTGTGGATACCCTTGTATATGTCTTTGGTTGGGTACATACTAACAGTGGAATCACTGGGCCATATATATATATATATATATATATATATATATTGCTTGATTGGTACAGTAAGTGATTTACTAGTCACAATCGTCCTATGAAGTTGGCATGGTTACCCCCATTTTACAGACGAGGAAACTGGGGTTGAGTGGAGACAGAGCCAAAATCTTAATCCAGAACGGTTTGATTTCAGAGCCCAGACTCTCAGCTCTTACAATCCTCTTAGAGGATTTCCTCCATCGTGGTGTTTCAGAGCTGTGCCGTAACATAGTGCTATAGACAGGCTGGAGTAAACAACAGAAATTTATTTTCTCACACTTCTGGAGGTTGGATGGCCAAGAGCAAGGTGTGGGTAGGTTTGGTTTCTCCTGAGGCCTCTCTCCTGGCTGGCAGATGGCAGCCTTTTAGCTGTGTCCTCACATGGCTTTTTCTCTGAGGACATGCACCCCTGGGGACTCTCCTGTGTTCTAATCTCCTCTTCTTATAAGGACACAGTCAGGCTGGATGAGGGCCCACTCTAAGGGTCTCATTTTAACTTAATCACCTCTTTAAAGGCCTTATACCAATACAGTCACAGTCTGAGGTTAGGGCTTCAGTATATGAATTCTGGGGGGACAAAATTCAGTCCATAACAGGTGGCTTCTGTTTTCTTTTTTTTCTTTATAAATTTATTTATTTATTTTTTTGGCTGCATTGGATCTTCATTGCTGCACGTGGGCTTTTTCTAGTTGCGGCAAGCGGGGGCTACTCTTCGTTGCAGTGGGCAGGCTTCTCATTGCAGTGACCTCTCTTGTTACAGCACGGGCTCTAGGCGCACCGGCTCAGTATTTGTGGCTCGTGGGCTCTAGGGCACAGGCTCAGTAGTTGTGGCACACGGGCTTAGTTGCTCCGCAGCATGTGGGATCTTCCAGGACCAGAGCTCAAGCCCATGTCCCCCATATTGGCAGGCGGATTCTTAACCACTGCGCCACCAGGAAAGTCCCCCTGTTTTCTTTTTTTTAAAAATATAGTTGATGGGCTTCCCTGGTGGCGCAGTGGTTGAGAGTCCACCTGCTGATGCAGGGTTTCTTTATAAATTTATTTATTTATTTTTTTGGCTGCATTGGATCTTCATTGCTGCACGTGGGCTTTTTCTAGTTGCGGCAAGCGGGGGCTACTCTTCGTTGCAGTGGGCAGGCTTCTCATTGCAGTGACCTCTCTTGTTACAGCACGGGCTCTAGGCGCACCGGCTCAGTATTTGTGGCTCGTGGGCTCTAGGGCACAGGCTCAGTAGTTGTGGCACACGGGCTTAGTTGCTCCGCAGCATGTGGGATCTTCCAGGACCAGAGCTCAAGCCCATGTCCCCCATATTGGCAGGTGGATTCTTAACCACTGCACCACCAGGAAAGTCCCCCTGTTTTCTTTTTTTTAAAAATATAGTTGATGGACTTCCCTGGTGGCGCAGTGGTTGAGAGTCCGCCTGCTGATGCAGGGGACGCGGGTTCGTGCCCCGGTCCGGGAAGATCCCACATGCCGCGGAGCGGCTAGGCCCGTGAGCCATGGCCGCTGAGCCTGCGCGTCCGGAGCCTGTGCTCCGCAACGGGAGAGGCCACAACAGTGAGAGGCCCGTGTACCGCAAAAATAAATAAACAAATAAATAAATAAATAAAATAAAATATAGTTGATTTACAATATTACATTGGTTTCAGGTGTACAACAGTGATTCAATATTTTTACAGATTATACTCCATTTAAAGTTATTATAAAATATTGGCTATATTCCCTGTGCAGTACAATATATCCTTGTAGCTTATTTATTTTAAACATAGTAGTTTGTACCTCTTGACCCCTTACCCCTATTTTGCCCCTCCCCACTTCCCTCTCCCTGCTGGTAACAACTAGTTTGTTATCTATATCTGTGAGTCTGTTTCTGTTTTACTATATACATTCATTTGTTTTATTTTTTAGATTCCCCATATTAGTGACAACGTACCGTATTTGTCTTTTTCTGCCTGACTTATTTCACTAAGCATAATACCCTCCAGGTCCACCCATGTTGCTGCAAATGGCAAAATTTCACTCTTTTTATGGCTGAGTAATAGTCCATTTCGTATATAACCATATATTTTTTATCCATTCATGTGTTGATGGACACAGGTTGCTATTGTAAACAATGCTTCTATGAGCATTGGGGGGCATGTATCTTTTTGAATTAGTGTTTTCGTTTTCTTCAGGTATATACCCAGGAGTGGAATTGCTGGGTCATATGGTAGTTCTAATTTTAGTTTTTTGAGGAACTTCCATACTGTTTTCCACAGTGGCTGCAACAAATTACATTCCCATCAACAGTGTAGTAGTGTTCCTTTTTCTCCACACCCTCACCAACATTTGTTATTTGTGTCTTTTTGATGATAAACATTCTGACGGGTGTGAGGTGATATCTCATTGTGGTTTTGATTTGCATTTCCCTGATGATTAGTGATGTTGAGCATATTTTCATGTGCCTGTTGGCCATCTGTATTTCTTCTCTGGAAAAATGTCTATTCAGGTCTTCTGCCCATTTTTTAATTAGGTTATTTTATTGAGTTGTGTGAGCTATTTATGTATTTTGGATATTAATCTCTTATCAGTCATATTTCCAAATTATTTTCTCCCATTCAGTAGGTTGTCTTTTCATTTTAGTAATGGTTTCCTTTGCTGTGCAAAAGCCTTTAAGTTTAATTAGGGCACATTTGTTTATTTTTGCTTTTGTTTCCTTTGCCTGAGGTGACAGATCTGAAAAAAATACTACTTAACTTATGTCAAAGAGTGTTCTGCCTATGTTTTCTTCTAGGATTTTGATGGTTTCCAGTCTTACACTTAGGTCATTAATCCATTTTAAGTTTACTTTTGTTTGTAGTATGAGAAAATATTCTAATTTAATTCTTTTTTTTTTTTTGTGTGGTATGCAGGCCTCTCACTGTTGTGGCCTCTCCTGTTGTGGAGCACAGGCTCTGGACGCACAGGCTCAGCGGCCATGGCTCACGGGCCTAGCTGCTCCGCGGCATGTGGGATCTTCCCGGACCGGGGCACGAACCCACGTCCCCTGCATCGGCAGGCGGACTCTCAACCACTGCACCACCAGGGAAGCCCTCTAATTTAATTCTTTTACATGTAGCTGTCCAGTTTTCCCAGCACTACTTATTGAAGAGATTATCTTTTCTCCATTGTATATTCCTTTCTCCTTTGCTGTAGATTAATTGATCATAAGTGTGTGAGTTTATTTCTGGGCTCTCTTCTCTGTTCCATTGATCTATGTGTCTGTTTTTGTGGCAGTACCACACTTTTTTTTTCTTTTCCTATTGAAATATAGTTGATGTAAAATATTATATAAGTACCATGCTGTTTTGATTACTGTAGCTTTGTAGTATTGTCTGAAGTCAGGAAGTGTGATACCTCCAGCTTTGTTCTTTTTTTCTCAAGATTTCTTTAGCTATTCAGGGTCTTTTGTTGTTCCACATAAATTGTAGGATTATTTGTTCTCATTCTGTGAAAATTATCATGGGTATTTTGATAAGGATTGCATTAAATCTATAGATTGCTTTGAGTAGTATAGACATTTTAATTATATTAATTCTTCCAATCCATGAACACAGGATATCTTTCCATTTCTTTGTATCATCTTCAATTTCCTTCATCAGTGTTTTATAGTTTTCAGAATATAGTTTTCACCTCCTTGCTAATTTATTCCTAGGCATTTTATTCTTTTTGATATGATTTTAAACAGGATTGTTTTCTTGTTTTCTCTTTCTGATAGTTCATTGTTAGTGTATAGAAAAGCAAGAGATTGGGGCTTCCCTGGTGGCGCAGTGGTTGCGCGTCCGCCTGCCGATGCAGGGGAACCGGGTTCGCGCCCCGGTCTGGGAGGATCCCACATGCTGCGGAGCGGCTGGGCCCGTGAGCCATGACCGCTGGGCCTGCGCGTCCGGAGCCTGTGCTCCGCAACGGGAGAGGCCACAGCAGAGGGAGGCCCGCAAACCACAAAAAAAAAAAAAAAAAAAAAAAAAAAAGAAAAGCAACAGATTTCTGTATATTAGTACCCTACAACTTTAGTGACTATATTTATTAGTTATAATAGTAATAGTAATAGATGTAAACTTGTGCCATAGATTTAAGAATTTATTTTTATTCAGTTAACTTAAGCATGTGTGAATTGGCACAACAAGTAAGTTTTAGCTGTAAATAAAACCTGAATGTCCCAAGTTTCAATAAATTGTGGGTACAAATGGAAGTTTATTAACATCTATAGACTACCTGGTTTGAACCTATGCTCTGCCACTGAAGTAGGGGTACTTGAGCCCTCGGTGCCTCAGTTTCCTCCTCTGTAGTATGTTGATACTGATCATCATAGCTACTTCCCTGCAGTGGTGTGCTATTTGACATCCAGAGAAGAGTGTTTCAACACCTTCTCTTCTATATGACAAAATAATTTTTAATATTAACCATGTAGTAATCATAATAACAATTTATTCCTTAATTTGTTCTTTAGTTTTTAAAACAACATTAAAAAAGGATTAAAATTCAACTGTAAAGGTATTCAAATTTGATGAAATATTTCACATCTGAACTAAAATTGTCATTTATCAAACAAAACTTTGCACTCAATTTCCCTGTTATAAATTTTAGTCACAAATAAAAACTCCATGTGGTGACATAGAATTGAAGTGACTTAAGTTCTGTGTCTTGGTTTTCACAATCACTGCGCTTTTCTCATTTCTCTGGAAGATTTGCGCCACACACAGGCATATGCAGGACCACAGGCATTAGAGACACAAAGAGAAGACCAAGCCCCAAGAGGGAAGGGGTCCCAGTGGTTGTGAACTTACGCTTGAAGTGAACGTATGTTACTGAGTCTGTGTGTCAGAGGCCAAATCTAATATTGGGAATTCTCCTCTTTACCTTCCATGTGGAATACAATGTTTATTAAAGGGAAGTAATGAAAATGCGGTCACTGAAGCTTGCACCCTATTATTAAAACTTAGTGGTAACTACAGCAATTATTTCTAACCTAGACCAGCGTTTGGGGAGGAATATTTTATCACTAAAGCTGTTCAGAACGACTGGCTCAGGGAAATAGGAAAAAAAGGAGATGGATTCTGGTTGGTATTATTTCTGCTCTGACTTTCTCTCCCGACAATGCATCTGCTTATTTTCTGCACCCGGGACAGAGCCCTCCCCATGCCCTGCTCCTGGGATTCTGCTTCCTCCTGGGAGTCCTTTCTGCTTCCACTTTCTTCATCCAACTAGTATGTACTGATTACAGCGACATGTGAATCACCCACCCCTGACACTAAGGCCGGAGAAGGAACAAATCAGGGCCCTGGGCCCTGTCTTGGGGAGGGAGCAAGGATAGATAATAAAAAGGAAACAAAGACTTATATCCTGGAGCAAGGATAGATAATAAAAAGGAAACAAAGACTTATATCCTATGTCAGGAGTGAGAAATGCTGTGAACACTAATAACACAATTTAAGGAGGACAGAGAGATGGGGGATCCAATAGTTGATGGATGATCAGGAAGGCCTCTCTGAAGAAGGGACACGTGAGCCACCTGTACGTCCAGGTAAACAGAGGCCCAGGCCTAGGGCCCAGGCAGTACGAAGCCATTGGGAGGACGGGGGGGAGGGGAGCATCTCGGGAACAGGAAAGAGGCCCCTGTGACCAAGGTCAGACAGGGGAGAAGTAGGGGATGAGGAGGTCATGGAAGCAGGGCTGGGTCGGGGGGCCGAGGTCCTGTCAGCACAGCGGGGACACCGAATGCTACTCTGGGGGAGATGGGAATTCCCTGGGGGCTCAGATTTGAGCGGAGGTCGTGTCCTGAAATGTTTTATGGGAATCTCTGAAGAAGGCAAAGGCAGAAACAGGAGAGATCTCTCAGCAACAGCCCAAGAATGACCGAGGATCCTAGTGAGACATGAAGGTGGCTGAGCCAGGTCGTAGCAGCAGAGGTGGGAGAAGTGGGGAAAGTTAGGCAGAGCTGCTGGATTTGCTGCTGGAATGTGTATGTGTGTGTGTGGGGGGGTGGGTGAGACAGAGACACAGAGAGATGGATGGTCAAGGATGACCACCTACAGGAGCTTTGGCCTGGCACCGGAAGGATGGGGCGCCTGCCAGTGCCTGGGCTGAGGAATACTGGAACGCTGGGAAGAGCAGGTTGAGAAAGAAATCACCAGTTCAGATGGTCATGCTTGGTTTGAAGTGTATTTTAGACATCCAAGTGGGTGGAGGTAAAAATTCAGCAGTCATCCGTTTACATGCTGTGTAACTGGGACTAGCTGAGATCACCTCGGAAGCGATGAGAAGGCGGAGCCCCGATGTTTAGAGAGTTAGGAAGGGGAGAAGCAGATCAAGGCAACTTGGAGCAGCCAAGAGAGAGCCCTTCCAGAGGGTGGGGGAAGAAAGTGCTTTGTGGAGAAGGAAGGACAGATCCTGTATCACGTGTGCTGATGGGGCAGGAAGGACGGAGGTGAGACTGACCACAGCGTTCCCGAGGATGAAACCAGCTGATGACCCTAGAGCAGGGCCAGGCCCATGAAGCACTCAATCAGCAACACCGTCACCAGTACTGACTAGTAATTGTATGGTTCTTAATATTTTAATAATCATTAGTATAATAGTTTTACTTATTATTTACAAACCTTGTCATTTACATCTGGGGATGCTGGCTGTTAGGCAGCCAGTTAAACCCTTTCCACCATTTGAATAAGAGAGAAGAATGTTGATTCTTTGTCTGTTATGATTATTTCCAGTGTCTTGTCTCACACTCCTGTGGGCCCACTCCACCCCAAGGGCAGCGCTGGCCTTGAAAGAACCTGTGTTCGGGCTTCCCTGGTGGTGCAGTGGTTGAGAGTCCGCCTGCCGATGCAGGGGACACGGGTTCGCGCCCCGGTCCGGGAGGATCCCACATGCCGCGGAGCGGCTGGGCCCGTGAGCCATGGCCGCTGAGCCTGCGCGTCCGGAGCCTGTGCCCCACAACGGGAAAGGCCACAACAGTGAGAGACCCGCGTACCACAAAAAAAAAAAAAAAAAAAAAAAAGAACCTGTGTTCAGTCTTGCTGGCATATTGTTGTTTACCTCTTCTATGTTCTCTTACGCGTAAGCGTGTTGTGTGAGCACATTTCCCTGCTCTTTTACAGTTTTGTAATGAACGCGGTGATGATGCATCCACCTTGATAAACTGCGAAGTACATCCATCTCTTCCCTCTTTTCTTCAGCCACCTGTTCTCGGCTCCAATTTTTCCTGCCAGATGAGTAAGGATGTGTATGTAGCCCTGGCAAAAAATACTCAGGTGTCAATGACATGTATCACACAACTCTTCAAGGGCAATGTCCCTCGGAGAGTCTAGGGTCCTTGTTTGAGGTGGTGAGAAGTTGCTCTGACACCTCACACCTACACCCCACAGCTCTCACGGGTGGAGAATGGACAGCCAGTGGTGGTTTATCTCCCCCAGTCTGGGGCAGTAGGCAGGATCCCGGTGTGAGGGTATAATCAAACACAGCTGCTCTTCCGCTGCTGTGAACACTGCCTGTCACCTGCCCGGATCTGTCTGTCCTCCTTAGCCAGCCCTCTGGCCACTGCCCTGCTCAACGGCATCTCCACTAGAACAAAGATAACAGATGAGCCCATAACCACCTGGAGTCCTGGGGACAACCCAGAGGAGGGCTTTTGGCCGGGACTCTTGAGTTTATCCACAGGCTTCATGGCAAATTGTAAGTCGGCTGCAATAAAACTTTGTTATCTGAGACAGGGAGACAGAAACATGAACCGACTGGAGCCCAGGGTTGCAATGGGGAGAAGCTTGGGTCACTGATGTGCTCCTGCACGTGAATGGACCCCCAGGTGCCTCCCTGACGGGACTATCCCTCCACATCCCCACCTGGAGGCTGAATAACTGTCTCAGAGTGAACACATCCAGAGCTAATCCCCTGATCATGCCGCCTCCAAGGCTCTCCTCCTGCAGCCCTTCCTGCCTCAGTAATGGTGACCTCATCCTTCCACCGGCTCAGGCCCAAACTTTGCAGTCACTTTTGACTCCTTTTTCACGTTTCTCATTTACCACAAAATAAATCCCGAATCCAATCACTTCTCAAGACCTCTGCTTACCGACAGGTCTGAACTACCTTTTTGTCTCACCTGGAATCTTCAGTGGCTTCATGACCCATCTCCCAGCTTCCACCCCTGCCCCTCCCCCTCTCTGCCCACTGTCTAGTCTCACCCAGCAGCCAAAGCGGTCTGTTTTAAATATGACTGATGGGCTTCCCTGGTGGCGCAGTGGTTGAGAGTCCGCCTGCCGATGCAGGGGACACGGGTTCGTGCCCCGGTCCGGGAAGATCCCACGTGCCGCGGAGCGGCTGGGCCCGTGAGCCATGGCCGCTGACCCTGCGCGTCCGGAGCCTGCGCTCCGCAACGGGAGAGGCCACAGCAGTGAGAGGCCCGCGTACCGCAAAAATAAATAAATAAAAAATAAAATAAATATGACTGATCACGTCCACTCCCTGCTCAGAACCCTCGGACTGCTCCCATCT
Source organism: Physeter macrocephalus (assembly GCF_002837175.3). Taxonomy (NCBI): domain Eukaryota; kingdom Metazoa; phylum Chordata; class Mammalia; order Artiodactyla; family Physeteridae; genus Physeter; species Physeter macrocephalus. The sequence goes on along the minus strand of NC_041227.1, from coordinate 45,348,338 downwards.
CACCCAGAGAACACCCAGAGTCCTCGCCACAGCCTCAAGGCCCCGCACCATCTGGTTCCTTTACTCCTCACCTCCGTCTTCTACTCCCTTCCCCTCACCAGCTCCACCCTGGCCGCCCTGGCCTCCCGTTTGTTCCTGGAGCGTGGCAGGCACAGCGGGCCACAGGACCTTTGCTCCTGCTGTTCCTTCTTTCTGGAGCTGTCGTCCCCAGTATTCACATGGCTCACACCCTCTTGCAATGCCGCCTTCTCAGTAGGGACTTTCCTCACTACCCAGTGTCAAATTACTACCCATATACATTCCTCCCACCTCCTCAGCTTTATTTTTCTCTACCACATACTCACCTGACAAACCTCAGCACAGAGCAAAAGGCCTAACAGCATGGACCCCAGAGACATACCAGAGGGTCGCACAGCTTGATTTCATCATGTGGTAGCTCAGCGACCTTGGGAAAATTGCTTAAACTTCTGTGCCCCGATTTCCTCATCTGTAAAATGGAGATACTAGTACCGCCCACCTGACAGTGAGTTATTATTATTATTATTAATTTGTATTGTCTATCTCTACTCATTAGAATGTAAAATACCATGAGGGCGGGGGACTTTGTCTATTTTGTTCGCAGCTGTATTCTTAGTGCCTAAAATAATGCCTGGCACATAGTAGGTGCCCAGTTAATATGTGTGGGATAAATGAATGAATGATGAAAATATAAAGTAAGCAGTTCATTATCTGTTACTTTGCAAAGAAATGCCTATTTTTATGATTTTTTTATATTTAAAAAACTCCAAGTAATAGAGCAGTTTTTTTCTAATGGAAATTCAAAACAATTCAGACTAATATACAATAAAAATAGTGAAAATTATTTTCACATCCTCCTCCTCCTTCCTCCAGAGGTACACCCAGTTAAGTCTGCTTAGTATCCTTTTCAAGACTTTTTATTTAGTTACGTATATGTGTCTCAAATAAATATATAGTTTTGCTTTATTTTAGATTTCAATAAAGAGCAAAAGGTAGGAATTTGTAGTCTTTATGTAGTCAAATATATCAATCATTTTCTTCATGGCATTAGAGATTGTGTCTGGCATAAGATCTTTATGACCCTTATACTCTTGTTTTTTAATAGCTATTTTTGCCTTGGGAGCTTTTAGAATTTTCCTCTTCATCCTATAGGCCAGAAATTTACCATATAGGTCTAGATGTGATTTTAAAGTTATCATGTTTATAAAGTTACCATGCTTAGCATTTTTTTCAGTCTCAAGATGCATGCCTTTTTTCAGTGAAGATAAATACTCTATTCACATTTCTTTGATTATTTATTCCTTTCCATCTTCTCTGATCCTTCCTTCTGGAATTCCTATCAGAATTCCTCCTACAATTTTCCTACAGGTCTCTCGATCCAAGTTCTTATATTTTCCATCTCTTTGTCATTCACCCATATGTTTTGGCTACAGAGAATTTGATAAAGAGGAAAGATAGTAAATAAAAACACTTACTGGTCTGCTGCACGGCTTATCTGCTCACATAGAATCTTTTGCAGGGTGCATGTTATTCAAGACAACAGTCATCTCTTTATCTCATAAGGACTTCGTGTCATCTGGGGCCTCCCGGACCTTGAAACATTTAAAATTGCCTTGGACCCCAAACCCATGGCTCGTTGATGTCCCAAGACCACCCCAAGATGTCTGTGGGCTCCCTGTATGCTCAAATTCTGGTGGCCTCATTGGACTGGGGTCACTGCTTTGTTGCATCAAGTATTTTCCTGCATGTGCTTGTCCAGGGGAGAAACTCAATCCCTGCTTCAGTTTAAAAGTTACCTTCACACAAAACACCGGAGGATGTTATTAAAGAGCTGGGGAGACGTTGCCTAATGGATCACACCACAAACAATCCAATCGTGTCTTCATTTCTTTTCTTCAAAGTTCTTTCCAAACGCTCAGCTGCCTGGGGCTCCTCCGTGACTTGCCCGTCCTACAGCTTCACTGGATCCTCTCCCCGTCCTCCCTTCTCTCTACAGTCTTCCCCTCCTGGTTAAGCTGGTCACTCAGCTGCCTGCAGCTTCTGCTCCTACAAGAGCTTCACAAAGCATTTCTACATCCAGGGCAGACAGAGTTTCCCCTGACGGCATCCATTCTCTTTAAAAGGCAGTTTGGGTCATAAGTAACAATATTTTGTTTTGTTTTACATTGCTAGAGATGCTGCCTGGTGATTTTAATTGAATGATTTTAGCATTTCAAAGATGGAAAGGATCTTAACATTTTCTAGCAACACTAATGTAACAAATTACCCTTCTACGACTTGAGTCTGTTGTTTTAGAACCTCCCGCTAAGTCCGTGTTTGACCTAACATAGAGCACCACCATGCAAAGCTGACACACCTGGACAGTTTCACCGTTTGTATTCCACCTAAAATCTGGTTTCTTGTGGCTTCTAGCTTTTTCCCCAGAGAGGTAAAGTCAACAGTGATGAGGAGTAACTCTGGGAAGTGATGAAGAAACTCTGAGGTTCTCTAGTTGACTAGGAAGAGGGTGCATCTCTTAGGAACTACATTTGGCTGCAAGTAATAGTGAGTGACTTTAAAAAGTAGAGGCCTATTTGTCTCATGTAAGAGGAAGCCTAGAGGCTGGGCAGCCCGGATTAGTTCAGCATATTGAGACATCATCTGTGACCCAGGGTCCTTCTTCCTTTATGTTTTTCCTTCCTTAGTGTATGGCGCTGGTCCTTATAATGACAAGATGGCTGCCACAGCTCCGGCCACCGCTTGCTTATATCTTATTAGCCAGTCGTGTTTGCATGACCACACGAAGCAGTGAGAGTTGCTAGGAGATTAAGTTTTTAGCTTTCTCAGAGTCTAGTGTAGAGACAAGCAAAGGAGAGGGGGATAAATGGAATCCAGGTGAGCTAAGGCACAGGGTCTCCCACACATGGTAATGGCTTCCAGGAACAAGGGGACACAGGAGAAAGCACATGCTTTGGCAGGGAAGGCAGATTTGTTTGGGGGTAGATTGAATTTGAGCTGCTGGTAGGGTTATCCCAAAAGACTGGTGGTTGGGTCTGCTCCAGCCTGGCCCATTTTACTGTTCCTTAACATAAAGTGGCATAGCTAGAAACTCTTGGGTCAGGTCTACCTATTTGTAAATGGTGCACAGGACACGGCCAGGAAGTCAAGAGAGAAATCAAGGGGCAGGTCTTGCCAGCCAGAATTTTCATCTCCTTGACCTTCATGATTGTCAAACAATACACACTTGACACATGACTGAAAATGGACCAACATGACTAATTTCTAGAGGTTTGGGGGACTACTGGCTAAAGGAAATGCATTTTTCACTTGGATTGTTGATATTTGGGATATAAGTGGAGCTACTGGTGGCCACTTGGTTACTCTATGGCAAGATGGTGTTAGGAGGATGGCCCTGCATCTACCTCATGCCCAATGGACCCGACAAGGTTGCATGTGGGGTGAGAAGGCAAATTCTTCTGGGCGCAGGTGGTGGCTGTGAGACTGGGCTGCCCATCCATAGACTAGAACACTTGGTTTTCCTAAAGCAGCAGTGCCAGAATAACAAGAACGAATAAGGTTTCATCAGAAATTTTGTAATTTCTTACAACTGTTTAACCATTTTTACAGAAGGCAGATTCCGTGCAAGATCTGAGGGGAAAAAAAAGCATGTAACAATAGATATTGCAGCATTATTTTTGATAGCAAAACCCGGCAAAATGTAAATAGCCAACAACAGTGAAACAGACAGGTGAATTATGGCATGTCCATGCATGAGCATGTTATGTAGCCTTTAAAAATTATGTGTCGGGCTTCCCTGATGGCACAGTGGTTAAGAATCTGCCTGCCAATGCAGGGGACATGGGTTCGAGCCCTGGTCCAGGAAGATCCCACATGCCGCGGAACAACTAAGCCTGTGCGCCACAACTACTGAGCCTCTGCTCTAGAGCCCGCGAGCCACAGCTACTGAAGCCCACAAGCCTAGAGCCTGTGCTCCGCAATGAGAAGCCACCGCAATGAGAAGCCCGTGCACCGCAACGAAGTGTAGCCCCCGCTTGCCGCAACTAGTGAAAGCCCGCCCGCAGCAACAAAGACCCAACGCACCCAAAAATAAATAAAATTAAAAAAATAAAAATTATGTGTCAAACAATTTTTAGTGACAATGGAAAGTGCTCATGATATAATGTTGATACAAAATTACATAAACAGTATAATTCTATTGCTATTTTTTTCTAAAAAGACAATTTGTAGATACGAGAGATTAGCATGAAATACATCAACATATGTTTTTCTCTGGATGGTGAGATTATGAATAATTTTAATTTTCTTCTTTATCCTCCCTGTATTTTCCAGTGAGTTCCTACTATCATAATTATGGGAAAAAAATTATTATTTGTTTAAAAATAGGGAAAAAGAAGCACCATCTCTGGTCATCATTTCAAATCCATCCTTAACATTAAACTGTATTTCCCTTTTCCCAGCACAGGGGGAATTCCACTGTGAATTCGATTTGAGCCTATATCCAAGTTCATCTTCATTGGTGGACCATAGACTCCTTGAGGGTGGGGTCCCCACCTTGGCCTTTTCTGACCCTCTGCTGTCCTGTCTTGTACACCCTTAAAATGTGATACATATTTGTTGAGCTGAATTGCTGTGTGGAGCCCAGGCTGATATAATTAAGTGCTGTAGCAGGAAGAAAAATAAAGAGACAAAAAGATCCAAGAAGTCATCCTAGAGAAGGTTATCCCCGGCAGAACAGGAGGGTGTTCTGCACCTCGTTTTGTTCATCTGTGAAGTGGGCATAATGGTGGCACCCTCTTCATGGCGTGGACGTGAAGATTTCACGACTTAGCAGAGGTAAGGTCCTCGTGGAGGTGCTGGGCACACAGGAAGTGTGCAGAGCATTTGTTCTTACTGTCAGAAGTGCTTGGTCAGAGGCTGCCAGTCATCCCTGTGTGGGGACTGCCTCTCCTGTTCCGTGATGGTGAACCTGAGGCTGTCTTCGGGCGCCGTCCCCCTCCCCATGTTCTGCCTTTCACTGGCTCACTCACAAACTACTTTACCCTCCGGGATCATAAACCCCCTGAAATCGGAGATTTATTAAACTTTATATTCCCTTCGATACGTTGCACCTGGCAGGTACTAAATAAAGCCTATTTAATTAACTTTAAAATAATGTATTTACTTCTCCTCCCAGGTGCCTTAATTTTTCCTTTTAAATCACAGCGTCCCTTAAACCTTAGTGTAAACATTCTCTGCTCTCTGCAAGCCGGTTCCTAGAGAAAGGCACACTTGGCTTCACGGCGAAGGGCAGGACTTGGGCAACTGAACGGGAGGTCATTTGTCCAGGCACACAGCCGGGCCACAGGAAAGACACACTTGAACCCAGGTCCCCAGCTGGGATCCCCTCACCACTTCCTGCCAGGAGCTAACCTTCAATGTAGAGAGGAAGGGACACACTTCTTGTTTCCTGTTTCAGCCACGTGTGCATGCACCGATCCCGGACACCCCATACATGCTCTCTCGAGTGAATATTTATTTCTCATAAAATCCATTCATGGCCCCGGGCTACTCAGTCACCCCTACCCCTGTTCTCTGACAGGTTTGCAGGGAATGGAAGCCCATTTTTGAATTATGCACAGTTCTGGGTTCTGTTAGAGGTGACCTTCAGAGCATCAGTTGGGGAGAAGCCCTTGCTGCCTTCCAGAGCCAGAACCAGGAGCTTTGTTGGTACCCAAACTCCACCCTACTTAATATAGATCTCAGTATAGATCACCACCACAAGGTATTCATGAAGCACAGGGTCAGCCCCGAACTGGAATTCTGTCTGTCCCACTCGGTGGCCTTTTTATATTAGGCAACCTCATTCATTTGCTCCGTTGGAATGTTTTCCTCCAGCCGGTGGCTGGGGTGGTGCGGGCGCGGGGAGAAGTCAGCCTGCTGTGACTTGCTTTCTCCCCTCCAGGAGCAAGGTGAGAATTCACATGTAGATGATCCCTAGCATTTTTCGAGCATAAAGATGAATGGGCAATAACCATTGGCTCTGTTGATTTAGAAGCCTCTGGAGAACGCTTCCTGCTTAATCTGCTAATAAAAGTTCCACGTTTGATAGTTCGATTGTGGGTTGCTCGTCATTTCATGACGGTATTGGAGCATATGCCTTGCTGGCGCGTGACTAACAGGCTGAATTGCCCGCCACTGGATGTCACAAATAATGCTGCTATTCAGAAGACGAGGGATGCTACCAGCAGGGCTCAGACGTGATTTTTTAAAAATTAAAAACCTTATTTATGTTTCCTCCAGAATATTACAAGCCCCTCCAGGAGGAGACACATTGCTCTCTGTTTAGCTGGTGAGGCAGAGGAAACAAAAACCACATTATGTGTAACATCCCTGGAGCCAAATTACAATATTTACCCCTGCATCGTAACTTGACGTGCATAATTATCTGTGCTTAGAAGAGAAAATGGAAGAAAAGGTTCAATGAACACCCACCTGGCTGTGGTGAATAATGTTCCAACAGAAGCAGAAGTTGAGGAGGAGGATTTAGGGGGAAGGAAGGAAGCGTGGTCTTGAACACCCTCAGGCGAGGAATGAGGAGAGTTGCCTGGAGCTGAATAAACTCTCTTTCCGTCCCACCAGGGATGGGACATCCTTGAGCAGTAGCGTCATTGTCTTCCCCCACCCCCACCCCACCCCCGCTGTGAACCACCATCAGCATCCTGAGTGCTGCTCTACCAGAGATCAGGATGTAACAGCTCCAAGGCAGCAAGGCAAGCTCTGGGAGCACCTAGAGTCCCCCAGTAAAGGAAGAAGGAAGACCCCGTTGTGGCCTTTATGACCGGCTCCAGTTCAGTTGCACCCACTGCACACATGATGTGGTGGTCTGCTCTCATCCCTTGGCATCCGGCACCGACGCCTCTCTCGTGGTAGACCGACTGCCCTACCCTCACGTCAAGGGCACACGGAGACCCAGAGGTCGTTGACCAATGACTGATGGGTGTGGAAGTCTAGACACTCTAGCTCTCCTGTCTTGCCCTCTCTGCCTCCGCCCCCATAATGCGGGCCACTCTGATGCCTCCCCTGAGCCCCCCATGGAGTGAGTCAGAGCCCTTTCATGGGACTCGGCTGATGCTGCACCCTGGTCCCACCCTTGCATTCCCCTGCTAGGTTTTCCTGGAACGTTTCCTAGGAAACGGTTCACATGAGCCCCTGGGCCACGGATGATGGGCTTGGGGAGCATTCCCATGCGTCTCCGAACAGGAGCCTCTGCTGATTGGAGCAAAGATGAGGGTCTGACCCAGGGAGCCTCCTAGCAGGACTGGTCCTGGATGTCAGCTGGTCGCCCCCCTCACTGTTACCTGCTCTTGTTCAATGCACACTGGAGACAGCACAACTGGTTGCTGACCCCAGGAAGAACAGAAGCAGCAACGGAGAGCAGTTGTCTCACCAAAATGTCGAGACCTTAGACGAGTGGCTACCGGCCAGTGGGGCCCTGGGACCACCTCCCAGTGTTTGAGCCCGTTTGACCCTGAGTGGCCTTGTTCCTGCGTGTCCTCTAGTCTGCTGAGGCCTGGCTGTGGGGAGTCTGAAATTGCTGTGTGCTTTTTTCTTCCTCGTATATAATCCTCCTCTCCACCCCCTCCCCCGACTAACACGACAATGTCCCTTGCAAACTGAAAAAGCTTAACAAGTACAAAGAAGAATAGGGGGAAAGAAACCCCACTCATCGTTCTAGGAATCAGAAATAGTACTACAGTCCCTATTAAACTTTTTTAAAACTTATATGCCTAAGTGTATATAGTTTACAAAGTTAGGGTTGTATATTACATAACATGAGCATTTTCTCATGACCTAAAATATTCTTTATGTACATGCCTGACATACTACATAATATTTCATCACAGGGTGAACCATAATTTATTAAACCAATCCTCTGACGGACACTTAACATAGCTTCCAAATGTTTACTAATATAAGTATTGTGGTGATGTCCATCCTTATACATAAATCTTAATGTCCAACTCTGCATGGTAAAATTACCTGCTCAGGAGGCACGCATGTCCTGCAAGACTTCACATGGCTGAGTCCATGGTTCCCACATTGGGCTGCTTGCTGGGGTCCCCTGGGGACCTTCAGAAAATGCCAAGACCAGTCCTCCTTCAGAGATGGTGATTTGAGTGGTCTGGGGGGTGGTCAGGGCTTGACATTTTATGAATTTTAAGGAGATTCTCAGCTGGTACTGTTATAGGTGGGACTCACTGTGCTACATAGTTTTGAAGGCTGTTTAGCTTTGGTGAGGAGAGACTTTGCTCGTAGGAGACCTGCTGTGTCGGGGGACGGAGGCACCAAGTCTTGGAGCATCTCCTTTGTTTCAGACCCAGCGCGCTTGGCCGAGGCTGGTGGCGACTCTATGGCACCAGAGGCCAGGGAGCATCAGACGCTGCCTTCCTCTGCCCCTCACAGCATCCCCTTGCCTGATCTCATCCCTCTGTTATGCCAGCCTCCCTGCAAGTCAGGGGTTACCAGTGGTCCTGCCGTGCCAATGGCCATGCAGCAGAAGTTGATCTTGCCTCGCAGAGACTGTACGAGAGATGGCAGGAGGCTGCTTGAGCACTTGCCTCTTGGCACTGGCTGTGGCGCCCTTGGCTGATATCCAGTCCCCCCAGCTGCCCAGGAGGAAAGGGAATGACATTATGGCCCGGATATTCTGTTACACTCTCCCCATGTCCCGAGCTTTCCCATCGATTTTAAACCTTATGTCCGACTCTGATGCTGAGGTAGCTAAGGGGGAGTTTCTGAACTCCTGCAGTCAATCTGCCTCTTCAGTCTCAGGTCTGGTGCCTCAGGTGGATGCCTGGAGCATCTGGGGACAGGCTGGCCATCTGTCTCTCTCTCTCTCTCTCTCTCTCTCTCTCCACAGCTAGCTTGGGCTTCCTCACAGCATGGTGGTCTCAGGGTACTTAGAATTTACCATCTTGGCTGGCTTCCCCCAGAGCATGTGTTCTAAGAAACCTGGGTAGAAGCTGTGAGGCTTTTTATGACCAAGCTGTGGAATTCACAGTCTCACTCCCACCACATTCTATTGGTCAAAAAGTGAGTCTCAGGGCCATCCCAGATTTAAGGGTGGGGATACACAAGCATATGAATGCCATAGAATGGGGGTCACTGGGGAGCCATCTTTGGAGAGGACTCACCACAGCAACTCCGTGGGGTTGGGTGGGGCTGTTAGAGGTGTCAGGAGAAGATGATAGCATTCATGTCTTTCTCCTTTCCTCTCTCTTTTCCTACTCACCTAGGCTTCGTTTTTCCAGTGAATTCTATCACATACACATTCACTCAGAGAGTGGTTGTAGGAAAGCAGAAAGCAAGAGTGACCTTACCCAAAAATCAAGTGAGGGACCTCCTCTGGGCTGAAATCCAGTGCTTTTCTGTACCGTTTTCCCCCAAACTTGATCCACTAGCTCCCTGATGTCTTATGTCAGGAGTTAAGGCTGAAGTTTCTGAGACCTGACATAACTAAGAGCACAGAATTACTGCATCCTTCTACCAGGCTCCCCTACGAGCCCACAAGGCTACTGAGAAAACTACAGCTGTCCCTTGGGACCCAAGGGAGATTGGCTGTAGGACCGCTGTGGACACCCAAATCCACAGGTGCTCAAGTCCCTTATATAATACGGCATGGTATTTGCATATAACCAATGCACACCCTCCTGTATACTTTAAATAATCTCTAGATTACTTGTAATACCTAATACAGCGGAAATACTATGTAAATAGTTGCTGGAATCTGACAAATTCAAGTTTTGCTTTTTGGAAATTTCTGGATTATTTTTTTCCAAATATTTTTCATCTGCAGTTTGTTGACTCACAAATGCAGAGCCCATGGATAGGGACGGTTGACTGTATATCCAAGGGAAGTAGACATGGTGGAATCCAGTGACCACTTTATTAATGGTAGTTTGAGGCAAAACTACAACTTCTGAATTACCCCAGTGGGCAGGTGGGAAGTGCATTGTTCACTAGGAGCACATTTTTTTCAGGAGCACAAAAATCACTTAGAGCTCAACCACCCCTCCCAACTCTATCCATTCCCAATAAGAGGCACTTCAGTCTCTTCAGTGAAACCAGAAGAAAGACCTGGATCTATTTCAAACCTCTCTGAGTAAAATTCTGTGTGTGATGCTTCCTGTCACAGAGGTCACTGCTGACCTTGAGTGTGGGCACTGGTCGGGACCACTCCACACTGGACAGCTCTAGGGGACACCTTGGATCTTGAGGAGCTCAAATCTCAGGTCACCATCTGCAAACTTGGCCCTTTAATCTGAGGCTTGGTGAACTTGCCAGGCAACTCTAATTCAAATTTGAATCACAAATTCCAGATTTTAAAAATCACAGTGCCGGGACTTTCCTGGTGGTCCAGTGGTAAAGAATCTGCCTTACAGTGCAGGGGACACGGTTTGATCCCTGGTCAAGGAACTAAGATCTCACATGCTGTGGGACAGCTAAGCCCGTGTGCCACAACTACTGAGCTTGCGCGCCTCAACTAGAGAGCCTGAGTGCCGCAAGCTACAGAGCCCACGCACCCTGGAACCTGCAGGCCACAACTAGAAAGAAGCCTGTGTGCCACAACAAAAGATCTGGCATGCCACAACTAAGACCCAACGCAGCCAAAAATAAATAAATTAAATAAATATATTAATAAATAATAAAAGAAATCTTAAAAAAAAATTCACAGTGCCAAGCACATAGCCTGGGTGACAGACAGCAGATGCTCAAAAAATACTTGTTGAATGAACGAATGATCAAAGAGATACGAAGCAATTTGCCCAGGGTCACACAGTGAATTAGCCAAGTGGTCCCCTTCCTCCTCTCTCTGTCCCCTGGAGGTCCTTTTTTTTTTTTTTTTTGCGGTACGCGGGCCTCTCACTGTTGTGGCCTCTCCCGTTTTGGAGCACAGGCTCCGGACGCGCAGGCTCAGCGGCCATGGCTCACGGGCCCAGCCGCTCCGCGGCATGTGGGATCTTCCCGGACCGGGGCACGAACCCGTGTCTCCTGCATCGGCAGGCGGACTCTCAACCACTGCGCCACCAGGGAAGCCCTGGAGGTACTTATTTTGAGGATATCATTCTCGTGGTGCTGACCTCTCTCTTCCCTGCATAGTAAGTGTCTGTGCAGGCGACTTGTCTTTCTGGTTGGACATAAGCTCCTCCCGGGCAGGCATTTGCCGTATCCCCCTTTGCCCCACTTGGGGAGCCCAGCTGAGGGCCCTGCACATGGTAAGAAGTCCACAGTGTGTGTTCCCTCCAACGCTGTAGGCTCCGGGTCTTTGAGTCGGTGTATAGCGCTTTGGGTGGCTTCCCCTATTGTGTAGCTGTAAGTTTTTTGGTCACTTTTTGCTCTTGTTGCCTTCTAATTTGTGGCTCCAAAATTGCCAAAGGCAAGAAATCAAACACCAAAACTGAGTGAGTGCGCACACACACGCATGCACACACACAGAATCAATTCTTGTTATCTGTGGTTGTTGTGTTCTACAAAGTTGCCATGAACACTGAATTAGCCAATGCTAAGCCATTGCTCCTGGAGGAAGTATAGGGCTGGTTTCCCACAGAACAATCCAGAACCCGGGGCGGGCAGTCTGGGTCCTGACAAGGTGGACCAAACTTGGTCTATCACTAAAACTTTGTGAGCCAGGAGATAAGTTGGTTTGACTCAATGTTTAGTCACTTCCATGTGAACAAGTCCTGATTAATTTATCCACTTAATAAAAAATGCCTCTTACTGTACTCTAAAAATGAAATACAAGCAATATTGCTTTTCTGTAATGACAGGAAACTCTCTGCCTATTGAGGCATCTTACAAAGATCGCTTTGATGCAAACAGGCATACAGAAACACATACTGAGCTCCAGCTCTGTATCAGGCAGTGGAGCAGCCTTTGGAGATGCCAAAATGAGTATGTCAGCTTCAACCTTCAAAGATTTCATGATTTCAACTTCTAAGACATTGTTTCTGATAATTTACAAGGGAAAAGTAATTTTCTTCTCGCTGCTTGTTTTACTTAGATATTATTATAATAGCTCTGCATAAAAAACAACCATAGAGAGGTTACCAAAGGGGAAAGAGGGGGATAAATTAGGAGTTTGGGATTAACATATATACACTACTATATATAAAATAGATAACCAACAAGGACCTACTGTATAGCACAGGAAACTATACTCAATATTTTGTGATAACCTAGAAGGGAAAAGAATCTGAAAAAAATAGATACATATGTATGTATAACTGAATCACTTTGCTGTATACCTGAAACTAACACAACACTGAAGACCAACTATACTTCAATAAAAAAATAAAACAAACAAAGAAACAACCACAGAGTCTTGGAGACATATAACAGCAATGGGCACATGAGCTGGGATGGCTCTGAGGATCCCAGCTGGGCTCACTTTCAAGTCTGGTGTCAACTAGGGTTTGGCTGATCTAGATTGGACTTGGCTGGGCAGCTCTGCTTCCTACCGGTGGACTGGGATGGCTCAGCATCAAGCTACAATGGCTGGGGTCTCTGTTCTACATCTTTTTTGTACTCCTTAGACCAGTGGGCTAGCCAGGCATGTTCTTCTCATGGTTATAGCTGAAGCCTCCTAAGGCACAGGCTCACTTCTGCCTTGTTCTGGTGGTCATAGCAAGTCACACAGACAAGCCCAAAGTCAAGGTAGCAGGGAAATAATCTTCCTCTTTAGTGGGAGAGATTGCCAAGGCATACAGCAAAGGACATGAACATAGATGGGGTTAGAATTGGAGCCAACAATGCAATCTACTACACCCATTCATTGGTCTTAGATCTGCCTTCTAGAAATCCACTTGAACTTATGAGAGAGAATTGTTTAAAGGTGGCTTCTTCTTCTGCTTTGGGGTTGTTCCTCAGATGAACTTGGAGATCTTGTATGGCTCTCTCCTTTCTGGGTCTCACTTTCTTCAAATGGGGAGCCTGGCAGGAGCTATCTGGCTGTGAAAGGGCCCAGAAAACTGTCACAGGTACCTTCATGATGTGCTCTCATCATGACCTCTCTTGAGGCAGTGCTCTCCAAGTTGCACTCTGCAAATCGCTAATTCCAGAGAAGCCAACATTAATGGCAATGCGTTAGGTAGGAGGTTATCTTGAATTTGTGTACTTGCTTCCAAAACCACCCTGAGAAATGTTTGCATCAGGTTAATTTTGCCCATTCCTTTGGTAGGACTGTGTTCTGGTAATGGGATTGGACAGGCTACATTATTTCCTTTTCTGCTTTGCTAGAGAGAGATTGACTTTCTCAAAGTGAAGTATGAGGCAGCCCTTCCATTAAACAAACGAAAATGCTTAGGTTAGGTAGGCTACTACAAGGAGCAGTGGTGTGTCGATCAACGTTTAACAGCCAGCTCTCTGGAAGAAAATGCCCCGACTTGCAGTGTTTGCAGTTTCTGGGGTATAAACATTCCCACTATGGCTGATTTCAAGGTGCCAACGTGGTGAGGTCTCTGAACACAGCCTTGGGAGGAGCTACGCCCGAATGGGTCCGCTCTGCCACCCGCTGTGTTGTTCAGGTGGAAAAATGGGTTCATTTCCTGGATGTTCTTAGGGAAAGCGGAGGTGGCTTTTGTGTTCTCTCTAGATGGTCTTTGAAGTGAAAGTCAGGACTAAATGGATCAGGATGAATCTAGAATGCCGACAAAAAGGGCTTTCTCTGGGATGGGGCTGTATACAAGTGATAATAACATTGGCTACTTCTTTCCTGGTGCCCACATGCCGGACACTTTTTTCAAGACTTAACGTGCATTGACACAATAACTCCTAACCACAACTCTGTGAGACAGGTTCTACTGGAGAATCTGAGACACGAAGAGTGAAATGGTATGCCTCAGGCCACGCTCATTAAGTCGAGACTGAGATGAGAGCCCAGAGTGCCTGTCTGAGTCATGAAGTTTTCTCAGAAGCTGGGGAGGTGAAAGCTGGGACCCATAGCTCTGCTTGCATGGCTCCCTCCAGCCAGTTGCCCTGGTCCACCTTCTTCATTAGGCAAATGAACACTTCCCCTGCAAGACGCAGGAATAAGAACTGCCTTCTCCGAGGATGTGTGTGTGTCTGCCTGCCTGGGCTATGACTCATGTCTGTGGCCCAATCATAGGCTACATCCAGTGATGGGCAAACAGGGCTTGAACTAGCTCACATGGGCCGTTTGGTAGCCCTTCAGGAATTTTGCAAGCCATTACTAAAAATTAAGTTGTGTAAACTTACAATTAAATATACTATGTTTCTACTCATTACTTCCCAATTATTTTGCTATTATCAATACTCTTGGGGTTATTTACGTCTGTTGACCCATACGGTGGAAATACCCATTTCATGTGGCTACTGTCACCTTTTCCCAACACCACATTCGGTGATGTGACACTGGTATCTTGAAGTCATTCATGATGGGAATATTTACACCATGGAAATAAGCAAAACAGGGTTTGGTTTGCTGTTAGGGATTGGCTAGACTTAAGAAAGTGATGGAGAAAATATTAATAAGGCAGATTACACTTAAAGGTGTGCCATGTCTGTAATTCTACACTGTGAATAGCACAAAACTTCAAAAGCCATTTTTTCCAATATTTGAAAACTATTATTCATTCCAGCAAAGAAGTTGCTCGCATCACTGATGAGCAAGTGGCATTCCAACACGTAGTTCTGTCTTATTATTAATGTGAACAAAAATATCCACCAGCATTCGTAACAGAACCATACTCACTTGTCAACTGCAACCACAAGTTGTCCACAGATACAAGAATTAGACAAAAATCAATGAAAGAAACTTTCATTTTTTGCCAAGGTGGAGGAACAGGGAGCAGATTTACCCTCCCGCCTGAAACATTTTTAAAAAATGGACAGAATATATGAAAAGTGGTGTCAAGACATCTGTCACCAAGAAATGACGGATAATGAGAGATAGGAAACCAGGTGAGATCCATGGTTACCCCAGCTTACAGTCTGGAGAGAATATCACAGCAGCTAAACAGAGGAGGGGTCCATTGGAGGGGTAGGGGGCAGACAGAACCTGGTGGGCTCCCTGAGTTGGGGAGATGGAGCCGGAAGTCTGGAAATGCCATGATGGCCAAGAGAAGAGAGAGTGGCTCAGCGGGAACACTCAGCGGGATCTTCAGAGCGTGTCCTTCCAGTATTCAGGGGACTAGTGATCAGCACGATAGCTGTGCATTACCTGGTTTTACCTGGCTCAGGTTAAAGCCTGCAGGGTTATGCATAAATAATTGTTACAGACTCTCTCTACAATGGAATAATGGGCAAAAATAGACAAGTGTAGTTTGAGATTGGAGGCCTCCTTACACACTGCCAAAAAAATGGTAGATTAGATTTATGTATCAGTGGACACCGTTTAGGGTAATTCAGCTGGACAATGAAAAAGCCAGACTTGATTTATTTACAGCACACCTGGGATGCAGCATCATTAAAGGAGAGAGGTAGAAGGGCATGCAGTGCTTCACAATGTGTCATCAGCTCACAGAAATCTTTCACCTAAGCATCCAAGATGCAGATGTGGGTGTCACAAACAGGCGTGGATGTCAGCCTGGGTCAGGGAGCCGGAGCCGAGGTTGTTATGCCTCTGGATTCAGAGTCGTGGACAAGCTGTCAGCATCATTCTGTCTCCATGGTACTTAACTTAAAAGCATTTGTTGAGACTTTCAGTGATGAAGTTAGTGCTCTAACCATCATGCTAGACGGCAGGGTGGTATGACAGGTGCGGACATGTCCACTCAGGTTGGGAGCTCAGAGCCGCAGTGCTGAAGCCTCTGAGCATGGGAGGGGGAAAGCTGGCTTTTGGTTTTTCCCTGGAGTGTCACCCTGAGTTCCTGGCTGCTAGAAATTATGGTTATTTCATGCCTTTAAATTCCAGTCATCACATTTGTGTGTAAAGCCACAGAGACACACAGAGACTGTAAATCCTACTGCTGCCGAAACCATCTTTTTTCTGGGCTGTGGGTCAACCTGCCTTTCCAGACATATCTCACTTAATAGGGGCTGGGGATTACTTCAGATGAAAATGCAGGCTCAGAGGTAAAGGTATTTCCCAAGATCTCCCCAATTCTCTCAGTGATGCCTTACTCCAAAACTTGCATTTTAAACCTTCATGTTACATGAAGGTTTAAAACACTATACAATAGTATAGTGTTTTACTGTTTTAACATTTACATCATTTGATTTAACCATGTGCACACTCAAAACCATCCTGTCACATGGGTATCATTAACCCCATTGTAGAGGTGAGGAAACTGAGCTTCAGGCAGGTTGTGTGTTTTGTCCATTTGCGGGCTTGCAGGATGTTTCAGAGCGGGAATCAAAACTCTGGTGTTTCTGCACTAAATCCTATTCTCTTCCCACTCTACCACAAGAAGACGAGAGTGTTCTTATATGAAAGAGCAGACTGAGTTTGGTGTGGTTTATTCGGAATATTAGGATACAAAGTTGTTCTTGGAAGCAAATGGGAAGAGGTTATTTCGGACTTTTTGCAACATGTGCCGTGCTGTTGCCACTTCAAAGAGTCATTTAAAAAGGACCCTGATCTTACACCATACACAAAAATCAACTCAAAATGGATTTAAAGACTTAAATGTAAGACCTAAAACTGTAATACTCCTAGAAGAAACCATAGGGGAAAAACTTCATGACACTGGTCTTGGCAATGATGTCATGAATATGACACCAAAAGCACTGACAACAAAAACAAAAATAAACAAGTGGGACTACATCAAAGTAAAAAGCTTCTGTACAGCAAAGGAAATAATCAAGGGTGAAAAGGCAGACGACCAAATGGGAGAAAATATTTGCAAACTATATATCTCATAATGGGTTATATCCAAAATATATTTAAAAACTTATACAACTCAATAACAAAAAAAACCTAATAACCTGAGTAAAATCTGGGTAAGGACTTTAATAGACGTTTCTCCGAAGAGGACATACAAATGGCCAACAAGTATAGGCAAAGATGCTCAACACCACGAATCCTCAGAGAAATGAAAATGAAAACCACCAATGAGAGATCCTCTCACACCTGTCAGGATGGCTACTATCAAAAAACCAGAAGACAACAAATGCTGGTGAAGATGTGGAGAAACTGGAACTCTTGAACACCATTGGTAAGGATGCAAAATGGTGCAAGTACTATGGAAACAGTATGGATGTTCCTCAGACAATCAAAAACAGAACTCCATATGATTCAGTAATTGCAGTTCTGAGTACTTACCCATAAGAATTGAAATGAGGATCTTAAAGAGATTCAGGCATTCCTTATTTTATTGAGCTTTGGAGATATTGCATTTCTTTACAAATTGATGGTTTGTGGCAACCTTGCTTCAAGCAAGTCTACCTGCATAATTTTCCCAATAGCATTATTTTTTAATTAAGGTATGTACATTGTGTCTTTACACATAATGCTATTGCACTTGATAGACTACAGTGTAGTGTAAGCATAGTTTTTATATGCACTGGGAAACCAAAAAATTTATGTGACTGCCTGTATTGTGATATCCCCTTTACTGTGATATCCCCGGTACTGTGATATCCCTTTACTGTGATATCCCCTTTATTGCGGTGGTCTGAAACTGAACCTGCAGTATCTCTGAGGTCTTCCCATACTAGCACTGTCATGTTCATTGCAGCAGTTTTCACAATAGGAGAGATGTAGAAACAACCTAAATGTCTGTAGAAAGATAAATGGATAAAGAAAATGTGTCCTATAAATACAATGGAATATTATTCAACCTTAAAAAAGAAGGAAATCCTTCAATATGCAACAGGTCATTGTACTCAGTGAAATAAGCCAGTCACAGAAGGACAAATATATGATTCTATGTATATGAGATAGTGAAAACAGTCACATCCATAAAACTGAAGACTGGAGTGTTGGTTCCCAGGAGCTGGGGGAGGGGGAAGTGGAGAGTTATTGATATTAATCAGCAGGCCTGAAATTTCAGGTAAGGAAGATGAATAAACTCGAGAGACCTGTTCTACAACCTTGTACTACAGTCAACAATAATGTACTGTGCACAAAACATAAGAGGACAGATCTCATGCTAAGTGTTCTTACTACAATAAAATTTTTTAATAAAAAAGAAACATAAAATAGGAGTTTGGGATTAAAATATACACACTACAATATATAAAATAGATAACCGAGCCTGCAGGACCACACCCCAGTGGCGTTGTTATGCTGTGCTTGGAGCTCGCTCCTTTCTCAGTCGACGTAATGCGACGAACTTTCCCACCAAACACCGTTAAACATCTAGATTCCATTTTACCCTCTGCTTTCTCAACTTCACACAAGGCCCTTCATTATTTTAAGGAGTGAAATAACTCAGTTAAAATGTATTTGGAGAATTTTGCGTCTCTGAGATGTTGAAAAATCTGAAGAGGGAATCCCAACTATTTTGACTCAAAAGTAATAAAGCTTTAGGTTTAAAGAATACAGTTGAACCACTTCGCACTTTAATTGGTCCATGCCCCTATGCAAACACATCACAGACACTTAGGACCTGTCGGGGAGGCTGAGGCGTCACCACGTCATCAGGGTACCTGGGAATTAGGGTACCTGGGAATTAGGGTACCTGGGTTCTGGTTGTAGTGATGATTCGCACACTGGTGTCCTTGGGAAAGACAAGTTAACCCTCTGAATTTAGTTAAAAGTGGGTTTAGGATCATCTGTTCAATCTCCATTTCTTTCTTCACTTTTAAATTTTAAAATTAAATACATGCAAAATAAGTCTTGTAATAAGAAGAGTCACAAATGCGTGAGATCATATACTCACCACCCGGCTTAAGTGTTGAAATATTAACAATTTCTTTGAAGCTCTTATGCGGCCCTCCCATACCCTACCGGCCTCCGGCCCCTCCTAGGGGTCATCACCACCTTGGGTTTTCTGTTTATCCCAACCTTGCTTTTATGTATAGTTTTATTACACATGTGAGTATCCATAATCAACATGTTTAATTCTGCATGCTTTTTCACTTTAAAATTTTATGCATACCTACCTATTCTTCTGGGACTTGCTTTTTCCCTTAACATTATGTTTTTGAGATTCTTGCATTTTGTTTTTGAGTTCATTCATTTGCATTATTCTGTGGCTGTCTATTAAATGACTAGACCATATACCATCTAATTTCACGGTTTCTATTTGTCCAGTTTTTCTTTTTTCTCTATGCCTCCATTTTTCTGGATTGTTTTCTTTTCCTTTTTTTTAAGTTCCTTCAATTGGTTTGGAAGTTTTGCACTCCATGTTTAATCTCGCTGACTTCCTCTTTTTCCATCAGCCAAAGCAGTCTCTGCTTTTAAGGGTCCCTGTGATTGGATTGGGCCCATCTGCATAATTCCCTATCTTAAGGTCACCTGTTCTGTCTAATATGACCTAACCATGGGAGTGATACCTGTCACCCTCATAGGTTCCATGGATCAGGGCCGAACATCTTTGTGGCATCACGTTAGGAATTGTTCCGCAGCTGTGACCGTGTCTGACTAACAGGGTTGGCAGAAATGCCTCTACGTGACTCGTGAAGCTGGGTCGTGAGAGGTGACCCAGGCTTCCTCTTTGTGCACTGGCACGCCAGGAAGTCAGCTTCCCGGAGGCCACCATGCTGTGAGGAAGCCACACCACACACAGGGGTCATGGGGGGCCCTCCAGCAGGCAGCCCCCAGTCCTGAGGCATCCCAGGTGTGGCCCCAGAACTGTGAGGGGCCAGACCCCACTGTGGAGTCACTCCCAGTCTTCAAGTCCCCCCAGCCGAGGTCCAGACGTAGCAGAGCAGAAACGAGCCGGCCCCCTGGGCTCTGTTCAGATTCCTGACCCGCGAATTCAAGAGCCTAACGAAATGATTGTCTTAGTCTCTCCTTTGGGTGTAATCTTTTATGGTAACTGGGGCAAACCTGAAGGTAGAAAAAAAAATCAAATTTTCTCACTGACTTTTACTGAAGGGCTGGGGTGGGAGCGGGGTGGCACTGCTGAGCATATACCCTTTCCCCGAGGGCTTCCCATATGTGATGAAAAACACAAATTTAAGTATTATTTAAATATTTGTTGAGAATCCCCTGGTGGTCCAGTGGTTATGACTCTGCACTTCCACTGCACGGGGGCATGGGTTCGATTCCTGGATGGGGAACTAAGATCCTGCAAGCCGAGAGGCGTGGCCAAATAAATAAATAATAAATAAGTAAATATTTGTTATTTACATTTACCCTGTGCAGGACACTGATCAGGGTGCTGGGACACAGGTGCTGGATGGGGTTGGGGGAGCATCCCTCCCCCCTTGGAGCTTAGAGGCTAGTGAGGAAGAACCAAAAACGAAAATCCAAGCAGGTAAATATTCAAGATGCTTTCAGATGTTGACACTCGTACAGAGGAGTGAGTGGACCCCCGTGTCAGGGGTGGGGGGAGAGGCCCTTCTGACTGGGCAGAGGGTGAAGGCTGCCGGAAGGGGTAGCCGCTGAACCTGGGATATTCTGCTATCAAGCTTGTTTTGGAATGTGACTGCGTCCAGTGGGATTGCTATATTAGGAAACACATTTTGCATTTGCTGATGTGTGATTTCATTTGCGAAAACACTGGGGAAACACAGAAAACTGCACCCAGCTGAACTGAGCTGCGAAGGAATACAGTCAAGGCACACGCGTGGGCCTCCAACACCTGCCGACTCCGTGGGCTCAGGGCGTTCGTGACCAGCCATGCCCGTGCATGGCTCCTGATCAGCTTCTGTCCGATTCCAGAAAACCTCCCTCCACCCCATTCACAGTAATCACAAGCTACCACCCTGCCGACGTCCACTTCCACAAGCAAACTTCAGGCCTTTTTCTAGGTTAAGGGACACAGTTATGGTCATATTTATGTATTTCTCAACCACTCACATGTGTAAAACTGGGCCACCATTCTTATTAGGTTCTAATCTTTTTTAATGCGTCACTGACATTTTTAAATGCTGTGCCCCAGGCCCATGGCCCTGTAAACCCTGTGGTTTGGATGGCATGATTCTGCACAGCTCGGCGATTTTCAGGAAGACGTAGGCCATGTTGTAGCAGGACTGGCTGTACAAGAAGGATGTTGGAGATCCTGGGGGCCTTGGAGCGACAAGGCCACTGTCCCAGAGGCAGGAGCGGGCTTTTTGTGCCTGAGGAGCAGGGCAGAGAGTGACAAGAAAAGATGAAGAGGGGACAACCGGGGTGGGGGTGGGGGGGCTGGGTCATTTTGGGCCTTCTAGTCCATAGTGAGGAGTTTGGATGGGGCACAGTGGAGGGATCAAATATACCATCAGCCTCATCACTGGTGGAGCTGGACCAAGGGGCACAGGGGAGGGGGAGGGGAGGAGAGGGGTCAGATGTGTGCTGCCGCCTGTGGGCAGGTGTGTGCAAGGTCTCTCAAGGAAGCACCAGGGGGGGAAATGGGTTTCCCCCAGCAACTTCAATACACTTTTTTTTTGCTTTGCACCAGCACACAGCCCAGTGCTCAAGGGTGACTAGGAGAAGTGGGGCATTCCCCCTGGGTGACATCTTCACCATTACCTGGTCCCCACCTCCACTCCAAGAGGGGAATGATTTACTTATGTTCATGATGGCAAACCTGGGACTGAAAACTAAGTCTAAGTCTTGATTGATTCGTTGATGACTGATTGATTGATTGGCAGTGGATGAAGGCACACATTTTCACTTTCCCTAAGTTGTTACTAATACCCACATTGAAGGGATTTGAAGAAATTGTGTTGCTTGCCACCAATATCTGCCCATAAGTGTTATGAACTTCCTTGGCTACCTTAGAAATTTTCCATTATGACATGATTCCCATTCAGAAATGTTGGCGTCCTTGACTTTCTAATGCTCTCAAGGACAAAGCTGTGCTACTCTCTTTGGTCTCCCTGTGATTGGGGTGCCTTAATTCTGGGAAGTCTTTTTCCAGTACCAGGATGGGGTTTTAGCAGGGTTGATATGTAATTAGTGGAGGAATTCCAGGTGAGCTGTGAGTGGCAGAAGAGAAGTACGGTGGCTCTATCCTATGGGTGGGGAAACCGAGGCAGTGGGGGATGGTAACCTACAGCACAGCAGGTCTCAGGTGTCCAAGATGCATGACTCTACTCCTCTCTCCCACCACCTCACTTCCTAAGCTACTCCTCACCCAGACAGAGGGACCAGCGCCCTCCAGGTTTTAGCCATCACGTGATGCTGGTGGGCTCTTCCCTGGGCATTTAGTTTCTTCACACTGTTGAGGGATTCTGCCGTGAACCGGAGGTCTCTCTTGGTCTTCACTGAGGCTCTTCCTCCCCAGCTGCCCATACCCCTCCTTCTTCCAAAAGGACCTGGTGTTGGAACTCTCAAGGACCTTTCCTCAGACCTGCCGAGCTTGTCCCATCATCCCTGCCCGTCTTCTGGCTCATCGCCACCATCCAAAACCCTCTCACATTTCCTAAGGCCTGGGTACATCTTGCTTCCGCCATGAATATACCTGGCGATTCCAACACTTGCTGACTCCCCCGTCTATATAGGTCTGTAGTCTTTACATCCAAGTCAGAAATCTTTCATTGATGAAGAACAGATTCACACTCAGATGAGCTCAAGTTAAGAAATAACAAAATAAAGGTAGTCTATGGGAAATTTATTCAAGAATACAGCAAGTAATAGGCATGGCTGAATGACTAGGCTTCAGGATGGGTGTGAATGGGTCAGTTCTGAGAAGAGAGCTGGACTTTCCTGCATCTCCAGCTCCACCCCACTGCTCCCTCCTTATTTGTTTCTCTCTGTTATTTTTACCCAATCTTTACTTCCCCATGGCTCCCCTGTCCTCAGCTCATTATGCTCACTGCCACCCACAACTGACCAGAAACCTTCCTCTCAATCTCTTGGTTCCAATTCTTGGGACAAGAAGACTTTGGTTGACCCAGTTTACCCTTTTGAACCAGGGCACACAAGCCGTAAGTCTGGCCAGCCAATGGACCACCCCACCTTGGGTCAGGTGTCCATCCTCTCTCAATCAATGGTGACCCAAAAGATTAGGGTGACATGGCATGACGCCCATTGATCTGGGGGTGCATGAATGGAGGCCCCATTAAAGGGGTGTGTGCAGGGTAGGGGGTAAATTGGCATCTTCAGTTCCACAGAGTTTAGTACTTAATGGTCCTTGTAATGCTTCATATGTCTTACTCTTGCCTCCTTTATGAGATTGGTCCTGGCTGGCTCATCTGTCAAACAGTCCCTGTTCTGCTTGACCTGAATTTTCCACAGTGTTGTGGAGAGGATCAACAGAACGGATGTCTGTTTTAAACGTGAAATGTCAGCCTGAGTGTCCAATGAAACGCAATTGATTAAATGAATTAAGGCAGTCCTGTACAATGGAAAACTATTCTCCTATTAAAATGAAGTAGCTGCAGAAAATTTATGTGGAAGATGCTTAAGACATTGTTAAATGGAAGAAAATGAATTCTAAACAGTGTAAAGATGATGATTTTGTTTGTGAGCATGTACACACACACACACACACATTCATCCTTGTATGTGGAAAGATGCTCACCAAAATATCAACAGTGATCCAACCTGGGTGGTAAGATTACTGATGATCTAAATTTTATCCTATTTGCTTAGCTATATTTTAATTTTTTCTGTGATAAGCATTTATCGCTTTTGCAATAAGAAAAAGAAATGAAAGGAACTACAGTGTAATGCAAGGATGTAATTTCCTTAAGGATAAGCTATTTTTTTTTTTAGATCTCACTACAATCAATAATTTGGGGCTTCCTTAAATCTTATCTGGAAAAGTTGTATGTATAAATACATGTCTATGCCTGAATGTGTATGCATGTAAAAATGTGATTACCTTTCAAATTACACTGAATGGCTTTCTTAGGTTGAGCTTCCAAGGAGTCAGTAGTTTACTTGAGAGGTGATCCCAGGAAGCACTGATAGGAGAGCAGGGAAGTGAGACAGAGAATGGAAAAAAAACACAGTCTGTGTGTTATTGAGCACCTGGGGGGCCATCCCACTGGAGAACTCCGAGACAGTGAGAAACTTGCCTCAGAGTTGACTTCCCCAAGGCGCGGGGGAGCTGGGGCATTTGTCCACTACTCCTATCTGCTAACGGTTTAAGACTGCTTCCAAAGAGCGTTTCCTCTGGCACTTCCAGCCTCCAGTGCCCAGGCAGACAGGGCTCCAGGGACCAGAAAAGGCTCTTGGTCTGGCAAAGCCTCTTACAGTTGGAAGGTGTTGAGTTGACATACACGAGAATGGTAAATCTCGAGGGAATGTGAGCTGGGTACTAACAGCATCCTCTGCAACGGCGTTCTGCTTTTCTTACCAGCACTATCCTGCCAGGTTTTTCTTGAATTTCTGGCCTGGTGGGCCTGACACTGTGGACAGAGGGAGCAAGAAGGTCGAGATGTAGAAGGCCTACAAGGGAAATGCTATGACTGTGCTTGTTGCTACCCTGTCACCCGCCAAACGCCTGAGTGTTCATTTTGAAAGCCAACCCTCCCTGGTGATGCCGGGAATATTTGAAACAAAAGTTGTGAAATCCAGGTTTCATCACGAACCCACTTTGGCCAGGGAAATTGAAGAATACACCAGGAAAACAAGATGCACTTAGAGATGTTTATTTATGAGTTTGGCAAGGTCTTTTTTATTTTTTATGATGTGTTTGGACTCTTCTGCATATAAGGCAGATTCCATCAACCCGAGTCTATAAAATCCCTCGCCATTCATTTTATGATGTGTTTGAAATACCGAAGGCTGAATTATTAGTTGATGATTTGTCCTTTTCTTTTGACACCCCAGCTGGGGATTATCCCTCCAAAAATAGGTTTGCTAACTTCTTGGAGACCCGTAACCATGTTTGCTGGCTACATCTGTGCACCAGGACAAATAAATATTTATTTATTGGGCCAAGTGGGTAGCAACAGAGTTCTGGAACTTAGAAGCTCTAGGAAGAACATAGACTTGTAGAACTAGACTAGAATCACACATTTTTCATTTTATGGTCGAGGAAACTGAGGCCCAAAGTAACCCCAGCAGGTGTGAGGGGGCATTGGAGTGAAACGCCACTATCTCTTCCTGGGAAGTAGCCCATGCATGAGGGTTTGATTAGTTGGCTGGTAAACGAGGCTGATTTTATAATTCCGTGATTCATGTAAATTGTCCAGTCAGGCCCCGGTGTGGACTTTGGTGGAGTCTCCCTGTCCTTGGCCACTGAGTGCTCTGGCAGTGATGTCACCCTCTGCAGCTTTCCTGAGTCTTTTCCTTTCTTAGATTCTCCTTCTTTCTCTCCTTCAGGAAAAACAGGCTGATTACTTAAGGGCATTGCCAATCGGCTAGAACAAGTCATCCTGTGTTCCTTCTATAATATTTTGGAGTGTTAGGGATGAGATAAAGAGAAGAGATGGCTGGGAGCCTGTACACTTGCATTCATGCTGGTCTACTTCCCATCCCTGTGGAGGCAATTTTGAGGATAAATTAATTAATGTGTGCAAGGAAACCACTCTGTTGTGGAATTGAGTTCACCAGAGGTTAAATGTTCAGAGGGAGAAAAGGAAGTGGGTCTCCTCCAGGATTCAAGCAGAACATCAGCTAAGGTCGAGGTACCATGTGTCAGAGCTACATGCCGGCTGCTGTAGGAAGGCAGGGGCTTAGCACCAGGCAAGGATAAGGTGGGTGGATTCTGGAGCCCAAGCTTTGGCAGTGCATGTACAAATGGGGCTGAGAACTTTAGGTTACTAAGCTAAGAAAATAACCTTTTCAGCCTCCAGGCATTCATTGGTAAAACTGGGATAATTTTCTTTTATTTCTTAGATTAATTAGGATAAAATAGAACAAGCGCATAGAACAGTGCAAAGAATGTAGTAGCATTCAATAGATATTATCTATTATCTATCTATCTATCATCTGTCTATTATCTATCTATCTATCACCAGCATCATTAACACCATCAACAATAATGACAAAGTAATGACCAACAGACATAGCTTCCTCTTTCATCTCCTCCCAGAGGCTTTGTGTTTTCATGCTCATGTCTAGCTCTGTGCTCTTGCTTCCAAGGGAATTTTGAGCGGAGCTGTAGCTCACTTCCCTTGGCTGCTGCCTTCACCTGCTCTGCACCTGTACAGACACGGGGCTCATTCCCTCTGTACCCACCACCCAACCACCCATGCAAGGTCTCTGCAGGCACTTACTGCAGGCCCTCGGGGGATTAGGGGGCCCATGGGGCAGCAGCACTGTGGCAGACCTGCTTTGTTCCTAACTAATAGCCATTCCTCCTTCTTTGTTAATTACAGAACCCCAATTTTGTTTGTGGTGGTGACATGCTCAACTGAAAATAGTCACTTCCTCAGACTCCCTTGTAGCTAGGAGTGTGACACACTCTGTCTAACAGGGTGAGCCTTTGCTTTCCTAATAGAGGCACCATATCCTGACCCCTTTGTTCTTTTATCTTCTTTCTGCCTGGGAGGTGATTGGGATGCCTGGAGGTACAGCAGCCTCTTTGTGACCATAATGGGGAAAAAAGCACATGCTAAGGAAGACGGAAAGAATTTTTGCTCTTGAGGACATTACAGAGCAGGTAGACCATCCCTGAACGTCAAATTTGGACTTACTGTCATGTAAAAAAAAACATACAAAAAAAACCTTCCATTTGTTTAGGTCTGAGTCAAATGCTACCTTAACATGAAGACAATGCCAGCCTCAATTGAAGACTGCATTTCCTGTTTTATTACACAGGTCTCCAGCTTTTTCTCCCGGTGTGGGGTCCAGCTTCCAGCTATTGTCCCACCTTCTATTCCCAGCCCCATCCTGATCAGCAACTCCAAAATTTCCTCACCCTTTGTTATCCAGAGAAATCCAGAGTTTTTTACATCTTTATTTCCCAGTTCCTTCACTTCCTTAAAGATTCATAAGACTTTCAAGGAAAGGAGCACTATTGACAGGAATTAGGATGCCTGTTTACCTTGGGAGAGAGAATTGATTAACGCTAGTATTATTCTATATTATATACATTTCTAAGCATTTTATAGAGTAAGATCATTCATTGCATGCTCATTTAAATTTTTAAATAAACTTGCTTCATGATTGGACAGTCCGTGTGTATAGAGGGAAAGAGGATTCAGATTCATAGAAAAGGACTAAGGAAGCTTTTTAATTCTGGCTCTGATAAACAGCCCAGGGAATTAAAGGGGTTTTCTTAAAAGGAAAAGAAAAGCCACCCTTTCCTTCAACGGAGCCAGACAATAGCTGTGTTGGAAGACAGAGACACATATTAAGGGTCTGGCCTTCTCTAGACAGTGCTGGGCTCAGCTTCACTTTGCATACAGTTAGGAAGTATAGTTATTCATATACGGAATTCTTTCGGAACAAAGATTTGCAGTTTCACAGGCTCATGGTAGATTATATGTCTGCTTCTCTTGGTTTCACACATCACACACACACAAAAAATCATTTGATTTCTGGGCACAGGTGCGGGTCCTAGAGGCCTCACCCCCCCACCCCCATTAGAAGGATTCACGGGTGGGGTCCCAGCTCTCTCAAGGGACTGGCTTCAGCCACATCTTCGGATGAGTCCTCATCATGTAGCTGGCAGAGCAGGCTCTGTGCAACTCCCAAGCCGGCGGCCTCATAACGCCTGTTCATTAGTATTCGGAAAGGTAACAGCGGGCTTTTCCTGAGCACCTCCTCTGGGCCAGGCACTGCAAGAGAGGAGGGGAAAGAGAGGACGGGAAACCTTTAGGGAGTAACAGAGAGGGAGAAGGTGGAGAGAGGAGGGGAAAAGAAGGTGGAGAGAGGAGGGGAAAGAAACCAAACAAAAGGTCCCCAAACCTGAAAGACAAAGCAACAACAACCAGACGCTAATGCCGAGCGTAGACAGTCCCGGGCCGGGATTCTCGTTGCCTCTGCACAAGCCTCCACTGAAACACAAACACCCTCTGGAGACAAGTGGCACATGCATGTGCACACGTGTGCATATGCACACACGCATATACTCTCTCATTCATCCAGCAGCCTGGCTGAGTCTTCCCCGGTGACCGCCTCGTAAGCTCATCTGCAGGTGACACCTGGCTGGCTCTTCGTGCACACACAGCACAGTGGGATCGGGCAGATGCTACCCGGGGTGGGTAGCATCACATTTTAAGTGGACAAGTTCTATTTTCGGAAGGAGGCGGAAGGAGCCAGTTGAAGGCTTTTACATATTGCAAATCACGAGGGTTTCCCGGTGCCCCCACGGGGGCTGAGCTCTGGCGTTAGCCCGATGTAAGCTTTTAGTCATTCTTGCTTTGGCCGACTCTTAGTGAACTACTGCTAACGACCGCCAAGTCGGGTGGGAGGGGAGAATTCCCTTGTTGGCTGAACTTTAAGAAAATAGGCCTTCTTACTGCCTCTGGCAGAGATGAAAGAGTTTCAGCGTGATCAGGGACGGGAGAATGTGTTGGACAATCTCCCGAATCTTCTTACTGTTCCTAAATGAAAACCCTAAGCAGGTCCAGTCCCATAAAGCCTTACAGATAAGCCTAAGGGTTTTTGTGCGTGTGTGTGTGTGAAGGTGTTTTCATGCCTTAAATTCACACATTTTTAAGAATCTCCTATTTTGCATGCCCTACCCTCACCCGCTGCCATGGGGATCTCTGCTCCTAGCCCCTGGTGTAGGGCAGCAGACCCCTGTCCCCACCCCAACTGAGTCGGGGCACACACACAAGGGTGTGGGCACGGTCCCTGTGATGGGAAAAGCCTGGGTACCAGGCTAAGGCGTGAGGATACGGATTGCATGTCTGGCAATAGGATGCATTCAATGTGCACCTGGCCCTGACCCACTCCTCCTGCTGGGGCCCACCATCCCATCTGTGACTGCGTGAGATCACAGCCTGGGAAACAGCAGGGCTCTCAATGGGGACTAAATGACACGAGGCTCCGGGTTGGGGGTGGGGAAAACGACATACACAATGCGCTAAGGCACTGGCCTCTCTCCAGCTGCTCCCAGGATGATGTCGCAGGTCTGGTTTTCTACCTTCTTCCTGGGTTCGTTGAACAAAGTGTTGGGCTGCCTGCTGGGCTGTCAACATGCAGGAGACCAGGGGTCCCCCTGCCCTTAAGGAGCTTTGCCATCTTAAATAAGCAATGCAAGAACAGAGGAGTGTGCTGGAGCTTTCATGCACACGTCTTTGTCCTGGATAATTTGTCCTGGATAATGTTCTATGTGCACTTGAGAAGAAAGTGTAATCTGCTGTTTCTGGATGGAATGTCCTATAAATATCAATTAAATCTACCTAGTCTATTGTGTCATTTAAAGCTTTTGTTTCCTTATTAATATTCTGTCTGGATGATCTGTCCATTGGTGTAAGTGAGGTGTTAAAGTCCCCCACTATTATTGTATTACTGTTGATTTCCTTTTTTATAGCTGGTAGCAGTTGCCTTATATATTGAGATGCTCCTATGTTGGGTGCATATATATTTATAATTGTTATATATTCTTCTTGGATTGATCCCTTGATCATTATGTGTTTTTGTATCCATTCAGCAAGCCTGTGTCTTTTGGTTGGAGCATTTAATCCATTCACGTTTAAGGTAATTATCGATATGTATGTTCCTATTACCATTTTCTTAATTGTTTGGGGTTTGTTTTTGTAGGTCCTTGTCTTCTCCTGTGTTTCCCACTTAGAGAAGTTCCTTTAGCATTTGTTGTAGAGCTGGTTTGGTGGTGCTGAATTCTCTTAGCTTTTGCTTGTCTGTAAAGCTTTTGATTTTTCCATCAAATCTGAATGAGATCCTTGCCGAATAGAGTAATCTTGGTTGTAGGTTCTTCCCTTTCATCATTTTAAGTATATTGTGCCACTCCCTTCCGGATTGTAGAGTTCCTGCTGAGAAATCAGCTGTTAACCTTATGGGAGTTCCCTTGTATGTTGTTGTTTTTCCCTTGTTGCTTTTAAAATTTTTTCTTTGCCTTTAATTTTTGTCAATTTGATTAATATGTGTCTTGGCATGTTTCTTCTTGGGTTTTTCCTTTCTGAGACTCCCTGTACTTCCTGGTCTTGGGTGGCTATTTCCTTTCCCATGTTAGGGAAGTTTTTGACTATAATCTCTTCAAGTATTTTCTTTCTCCCTCTTTTCTCCTTCTGGAACCCCTATAATGTGAATGTTGGTGTGTTTAATGTTGTCCCAGAGGTCTCTTAGGCTTTCTTCATTTCTTTTCATTCTTTTTTCTTTATTCTGTTCCACGGCAGTGAATTCCACCATTCTGTCTTCCTGGTCACTAATCCGTTTTTCTGCCTCAGTTATTCTGCTATTAATTCCTTCTAGTGTATTTTTCATTTCAGTTATTGTACTGTTCACCTCTATTTGTTTGTTCTTTAATTCTTCTAGGTGTTTGTTCTTTAATTCTTCTGGGTCTTTTTTAAACATTTCTTGCATCTTCTTGATCTTTGCCTCCATTCTTTTTCCAAGGTCCTGGACCATCTTCACTATCATTATTCTGAATTCTTTTTCTGGAAGGTTGCCTATCTCCACTTCATTTAGTTGTTTTTCTGGGGTTTTGTCTCGTTCCTTCATCTGGTACATAGTCCTCTGCCTTTTCATTTTGTCTATCTTTCTGTGAATGTGGTTTTCCTTCCACAGGCTGAGAATGGTAGTTCTTCTTGCTTCTGCTGTCTGCCCTCAGGTGGATGAGGCTATCTAAGAGGCTTGTGCAAGCTTCCTGATGGGAGGGACTGGTGGTGGGTAGAGCTGGCTGTTGCTCTGATGGGCAGAGCTCCATAAAACTTTAATCCACTTGTCTGCTAATGGGTGGGGCTGGGGTCCCTCCCTGTTGGTTGTTTGGCCTGAGGCGACCCAGTACTGGAGCCTACCCAGCTCTTTGGTGAGGCTAATGACAGACTCTGGGAGGGCTCGCACCAAGGAGTACTTCCCAGAACTTCTGCCAATGTCCTTGTCCCCATGGTGAGCCACAGCCACCCCCTGCCTCTACAAGAGACCCTCCAACACTAGCAGGTAGGTTTGGTTCTGTCTCCTATGGGGGTCACTGCTCCTTCCCCTGGGTCCCGATGCACACACTACTTTGTGTGTGCCCTCCAAGAGTGGAGTCTCTGTTTCCCTCAGTCCTGTTGAAGTTCTGCAATCAAATCCCATTAGCCTTCAAAGTCTGATTCTCTAGGAATTCCTCCTCCCATTGCCGGACCTCCAGGTTGGGAAGCCGGACATGGGGCTCAGAACATTCACTCCTGTGGGTGGACTTCTGTGGTATAAATGTTGTCCAGTTTGTGAGTCACTCACCCAGCAGTTATGGGGTTTGATTTTATTGTGATTGCGCCTCTCCTACCATCTAATTGTGGCTTCTCCTGTGTATCGTTTTTGGTGAGTTCCGGTTTCTTCCTGTCAATGATTGTTCAGCAGTTAGTTGTCATTATGTACTCTTTTGTCTGTCTTCTTTCCTTCAACATTATGTTTATAAGATCCATCCATCTCATTGTGTGTAGCAATAATTCTATCATTCTAGTTGCTGTGCCGTATTCCATAGTATGAATAGACTACAGTTTGTTTATCTATTCTTTTGTTAATGGAAATTTGAGTTGTTTCCAGTATTGGGCTATTGGGCTAAAGTTACTATGAACATTCACACACAGGTCTTTCTATAGACCAATTATTTTCTTCCAGGTAGTTTTTCCTCTGTCCTTCTTCCCCTCATTGAAGCATCTACTCCATTATGTGCTTGGGGGTGTATTTCGATAATTCTAAAGCAGAGAAAGGGAGTTTTCTTGCCTTAATTTAAAAAGTGTGTGCCCTTACAAAGTAGCATGGTGAAACATCTGAGGTCTGGAGGAGACAGGACTTCCTCTGCACAGACCCTGGAAGATTTGCTCGGATGGGAGTGGTCAGGAGAGATGCAGGGAGAAGGAGACACGCAGGGGTCAGTGGACCCCAGAGGAGGCAGACAGGATTCGATGGGGCCACAGGGCCAGAAATGAGAAAAATGTGAGCAAAGGGCTATGGAACTGGTCCAGAGTCTTGGTTACAAACAGAAAGCTCAGCTAAATTAAGGAGTAGAGGAATTTATTGACTGATCAAATCAAGAGAAAAGCATGGAACCATGATCAGAAAATGGGAAGAAGCTAAAGAAATTTAGGAGGCTGGACTGTTAGCCAAGGTCATGTCAAAGGAGTGGCCTGGTTGGGATGAGATGTGGATTCCGAATGCATGAGCTGACACCCTAGACCTTGAATGCATGAGCTGACACCCTAGACCTTGAGTGCATGAGCTGACTCCACCACTGCTGCCACCCTGGAGACTGGAAGGCACGAGCTGACGCCTTTGTCATGTGTGTGGCCACTGGATGCAGTTGCTGAGGCCACGGCCATCTCCAAGACCTGAACACTGAGGCTGGACCACCACTGCCAGGTTGCATCTTACAGCCACCCTGGGACCTGGGTGCTGGGCCTGGTCCCCACCACTGCCACCCTGGAGGCTAGAGCTTTCTCATCTGGAATTGCCACTGGCACCCCAATAACACTGAACACCCCCACCCTGGCTGCCGGAACGGCATCTAAATAATTCCTGCCTCCTTGAGTCACTGGCTCCAGACTCAAGGACCAGTTTTTCTGAGGTTATGCCCACACACCCCTCACTGGGGAGGGGGAGAGTACCTGGTCTTTTATCATCTCTCTAGTGGGAGACAAGTGCTGTCACAATGGGGTTTTCCAGACGGAATAAGGGGCGCAGATGCTGGTCAGAGCAAAGCACCCCAACATTCAGCACAGTCTCCCCAAGGGCCTCCTTCAAGCACCGGGAGCCACTTGTTGCGACCACACACACCCTACTCCATCCAACAGGCACTGTCTGTGACCTGCAGCAGGGCTTTTGTCAGCTGTCCTTGGACGTCCAGTGAGGACTTTTCCTCAACAGCAGCCGGCTGGTCACCAAGTCCTGGCTAATTGGGACCAATGGCTGCTTGTGCTGGAGCCTTAGCTTGGTGCCCACCCACTGAGGCCACCCCCATGGACCCCTTTTCGCCTGGGAATCAAGAGAAGGCAGTGGGGCCCGTGGAGTCCTAATGGGGCACTGGTTACGGGAGGAAAGAGCTCTATCACATGAACTGCGAATGTTTCCCCAAACAGACTAGCTGTTTATTGTAGGAACTATAGAACATACAGTGGCCTGCAATCCATGGAGAGTTCTGCTTCTGCACTCTGCTCCATATACCTCAGCCATCATATTATTACTTGTCACTTCAAGATAGTGCAGTCTGTATCTGCATCATTTGAGGGCAGGCAGTATACATGGGACCACTCTGACCTCCCCTGCAAAACTAGAGAGGGATGTTCCCCAAATGATCCTCGGGTGTGATCATTCACTAGAAGGACTCACAGTACTCACAGAAAGCTCTTATACTCATGGTTATGGTCTATTTCAGGCAAAGGGTTAAATTCAGCCAAGGGAAGAAGAAGGTCCAGGGTCCTGGAAAGTTCTGAACATGGAGCTGCCAGTTGCCCCCTCCCTATGGAGTCATGGACAGCCTCCCTTTCCTGGTACTGACATGTGACAGCATGCACGGAGTGCTACCACCCTGGGAAGCTTGCCTGGGCCTCGGAGTCCAGGGTCTTTACTGGGCTCCACAGTCTGCTGCCCATGTGGCCGAGCTCACTCTCAAGCCCCTCACCTCAGGAGGCTGAATTGCTACCACGTGACCCAAAGCCCCTCACAATCACATTATTAGACTTTCTGGTGTGGCCAGTCCCACCCTAAATGAAGACCCTCCTTTCAGGCATGACATTCCAAGTGTTGAGAGGTTACCTCCTAGAAGCAGAGGACAAAAGCCAGATCTCTCTTAGGGCAGGGTTAAATTCTTTACTGCACAGTATCTCTAAATAAACGCAATTAAAAAAAAAAAATAACCACTATACAATGATCACACCTCAAAAATGTACAATAATTCCTTAATGTCATCACATAGCTAGTCATTGATCAAATTTCCACTTATTTTACGTATCATAATTTTTTAACAGTTTTTTGTTTGTTTGTTTGTTTGTTTGAATTAGGATCCAAGTCAGGGCTACATGCTGGCTGACAGGTATTTAAAGTCTCTTATTTTATAGGTACCCCCTCCATACTTTTTCCTTGCAATTTATTTGTTGAAGAAACTGATCGTTTATTCTGTAGAATAGACCACAGTCTGGATTTCACTAACTGTCTCCCCGTGGTGTGCGTTAACATGTTCCTCTGTCCCCTGTATTTCTTGTAAATTGGCTTCTGTGTCCAGAGGCTCAACAGATGCCTATACTTCATACATGGTGTTGTGCTCTCCCTTGGGGGCCCCTGTTATCTGTTACTTCTGTTTTTGTGATGCTGGTAGCCATCAATGGTCATTGCTTACATCCAAGCAAGCACACTTACCAAGATGGGCACTCTTTCACACCCAGAGACAACAAGATCTAGTCTCATACAAAGAAAGGACCACCTCCCTCCTTACCAATATCCCCAGAGTCACTGGGCTAAGGATCGTTTGGCCCCCCCGGCTTACATTGTACACAAGTCCGATGGACAGCCACAGTGGTCCTCTCTTATCCACGTGGGATCTGCAGTCCCAGCCTTGGTGAGCTTCTTTCCACCTGGCAGAAAGAGAAGCGTTCTGCCTATAGCATCATACTGCTGTTTTACACCTGCAAAATCGAAGACCGAGAGAGGTTTAATGACATGTCCAAGGTCACACAGCTGATAAATAGCAAAGCCAGAATTTAAACTCAGGTCTGTCTCTTCCCAAAGTCCACACTCTTCCCCCTGTCCCCTTGCATCTTAGGTAATAAGCTATGGGCACCTGTAATTAAGAAGGAAAAAGGGATGCTAGTCCAGTCTTTGACTTGGTTTTTTTTTATTATTATTATAATTAAAATAAAAGGTAGGCTCAGGGCACAAGTGGCCTTTGTGAAATAAAATACAAACGAATGAACCTCGAGCTGCAGGGGGATGCTTCTCAAGGTGAATGAGCAACGTGAGGGCACCCATGCAGAGCAGTGACTCAGGAGTGCCTACAGGCACAGGAAGTGATTAGGAGAAAAAGGCAGGGAAATTATTCAGCTCTACTCTTGTGAAAAATATCTTCCTAAAATGTAGAGCCTGGGAAAATGGAACATGGATCAAACAGAGAAAGCTGGAAGTTCAGAATCACTGCGGGGTGGCAATCCTTTTCTGTGCCACCAAGTACAAAACAGAACAAAACAAAAAGGTGCAGGTGATCATCCGACTGATTTAACTGCATTCACAGAATGCTAATTTTTCAAAACTTTGGAAGCTCTGGGCTTTAGAAACACCTGGAAATTGTACTTAAACTTTGAAATATACTTTTCTGCAGGCTCTTGGTTACTGGTCCCCCAATGTGGGGATTAGCCATAATGCTGGGAACACTGACTCCCTGCCTATCACCAGGCTTTGTGCCAATGTTCTGAGGGTGGGCAAAGCAGGAGGTCCCTGAGGAGGTGTGAGCAGGTGAAGACAGCCCAGCAGGTGGATGGCAGACCACCTGGATCAGCTGCACACTCACAGCTCCCTGCATGGGTGAGGGGTCGCTGAATATGTTGGAGGTAAGTGTGAGTTTGTGGGGCATGCTAAGAAATGTTATATTTATCAGACCAGAAACATTGAGGGAAATAAATCATTCTTTCCATAGTAAAATAATCAGGATCTTTGGTTCAAGCTCCAGTGTCATTGATATGCTTGTGGGAGAGTAATGTTTTGAAAGTAAGAAAAACCAGTAAGATTTTAATTTCTATTCCTTGTATATTACACAGCAACAATTTTGCAAAAATAGCCAAGTGAGGGGGAGGTGGAGACCCCCCCTGGGAAGGAGGCTTTGACATCCCGACTGATGGGAAGTAGAAATGGAGCCCCCAGGGAATTGTGGGAAGGAGAAGGGATGGTGATGAGGAAGATGGTGAGATGCATGTCCTGACTCCTCCCCCTTAGATTGGGGGAGACTTAGAAGCAGAGAACATTGGCCATGTTT
This sequence comes from Physeter macrocephalus, assembly GCF_002837175.3. NCBI lineage: Eukaryota > Metazoa > Chordata > Mammalia > Artiodactyla > Physeteridae > Physeter > Physeter macrocephalus. Next base: position 45,312,321 of record NC_041227.1, on the reverse strand, counting down.
CCCACGTGGAGTGAGAGCTCCTCTGATTAGGCCAAGAGGGAGAAGAGAATTCGAGTTAGCGCTTCCCTGAGCCCTTGATACCCAGGCGCCACGTAAGGATCCAGGCAGACCCCTGGGCTCCGAGGGTGGGGAATAGTGGTAAAGCCTTGGGAAACTGAGAGAGGGGTTGCTGTGTTTGGGCAAAGTGACTCGTAGCCAAGAGCTTCAGGGAAAGTCACCCAGGCTGGGGACTGAATGTGAGTCCCAAACAGATTTTAGCACCAGGGAGGGCTGGGTTGGGAGGTTAAGTCAAGAGAGGAGATCCCAGGCTCTGACGGGGCCCAGAGCTGGACCACGCACTCACCAGCCACAATTCCAGCCTCCACTGCAAACAGTGGACTAGGGGCCTCTCCAAGGAGGCAGAGGAGTCACAGCTGGACCTGGATCTGTGCGCGTAGACCTGAGTTCCCTCCCCCCATCAGCAAGAAGCCCCCTCCTCAAACACCATATAACACCTGAGAAGGAACAGAGATTTAGAAGGCTAGCCAGTAATTCAAAACATGCCGAGTTAAGGGGATTCTTCAGTATTTTGGTTCAAGTTAGAATTGACCAGCTTAGACTTGGTAGAATGAGTGTTGTGATCCTGTGGATGAGCTGCTTTCTCTGAATGTGAATTTGTAGTCTTGTTACATGGGAAAGCGGGGGTGAGATACAAGTGTCCTGACCTCGGCTCTCTAGGTTGAATTCTTGGATAGGTTGAGGGAAAAACTGAAAGCTGAGGGCATTTGACTCATGTCCCTTTAGAAACATGGAAGGAGGCTGCTTCACAGGGACCTCTGGACCCACACAGAGAAAATTCAGAGGCTTTCATTAGACAGCAAGCTTGAGTTTAGCTTCCAGGCTCTCCTTGTCTTCCCAGCAGCAAGGAAGTGATGCGTTAAGTTCTACACTGCATGGAGGGATGTGGAAAGGATTCGATGGTGCTGCAGCCAGCTTACCATGGGGGACATGGTTACGGGAGTAAGATAACTGATTGGTCTCCTTAGCTGAGGACCAGTCCCACGAGGGGCATCTGTCACTCCGTCCACATCCCATTGGCCAGAACTAGTCATATGACCAGACCCAGATGCAAGGGAGGCTGGGACATGCAGTCTTCTGTGTGCCCTGGAGGTAAAGGAAATGTTTAGTGAACACAGCACTGTTTTGGCTGCAGGACAGACCACAGGTGCACACGCCGTGCCAGCAAGAGCTGAGACGGCCAAGGTTAAGTATGGAAGCTTGCTGAATCCTGAACAGATTCACAACTGGAGACCTCAGAAGGGATACTACCAGGGACACTGTCCCCACCCCCCAGCATGGGGACTCCATGAACAACTGCACAGGGACTCCCCCCACCACAGTGTTCCCAAGAGAAGATACGCACTTCCTCATTCCCAGGTGCCATCTCAGGGAATAGAAGGAGGAGAGGCAGAATTTGAAAGACCCGAGCATTTACCTGAAAGAGACTATTATAAACTGAAGGAGATGGCTAAAGCCCAAAGAGAGAATTATTGTTCATTGTCAAGGTTGGTTCCCGGTTACCCTGAGGGGTGCGGGCAGGGAGGCTCCCTAGGGAGATTCATTCTCTTATTGTTAATAAGGAAGCCACACTTTCCTTCCCCACCTGAGTATGGAGCGTGTTCATGTGCGGCCTTGCACAATGTTTTATTTAGCTGAGCTCAAAATCCACACCAAGAAATGAGTTTCATGTGTTCCTTTTTTTTTTTTAAGATTTTTTTGATGCGGACCATTTTTAAAGTCTTTATTGAATTTGTTACAATATTGCTTCTGTTTTATGTTTTGGCTCTTTGGCCGCGAGGCATGGGGGATCTTAGCTCCGCGACCAGGGATCGAACCCACACCGCCCTCATTGAAAGGCGAAGTCCCAACCGCTGGACCACCAGGGAAGTCCCCTTGCCTGTCCTCTTGACTGGCCTAAGGCATGTGCCCACTGGGTTCCTCTTCTTTAAGACTCTTCCTGGAACTCTGATGTGGGACTTCTGGGGACAGGACCCCCCTTGACTTGAGCTTTGCCAAGAATCACAGCTTGAGATCTGTCTGGAAGCAGGAGGATGGGCAAGATGTCTTCTAGTTTAATCGGTCTATGGTGGGTAACATTTGTTACAATATTGCTTCTGTTTTATGTTTTGGCTCTTTGGCCGCGAGGCATGGGGGATCTTAGCTCCGCGACCAGGGATCGAACCCACACCGCCCTCATTGAAAGGCGAAGTCCCAACCGCTGGACCACCAGGGAAGTCCCCTTGCCTGTCCTCTTGACTGGCCTAAGGCATGTGCCCACTGGGTTCCTCTTCTTTAAGACTCTTCCTGGAACTCTGATGTGGGACTTCTGGGGACAGGACCCCCCTTGACTTGAGCTTTGCCAAGAATCACAGCTTGAGATCTGTCTGGAAGCAGGAGGATGGGCAAGATGTCTTCTAGTTTAATCGGTCTATGGTGGGTAACACAGGGTGCCTTTTAAAAAATGTGACCGTCAATATTAGTTTAGCTACTGCAAGCTGAAAAGTCAGCTTGCCAGTAACAAAGAGGTAGTGTTTATGGGCAGAGTGAGGCATTAGGGACTTGTGGTGACTGTGGCAAAAAGACCCCATGTCCTGTCTAACAATATTCAGATTCATTTTTAAAAAAAGCATAAACCACTAGGGGGTACTAATGGATGTTCCCCCCACCTTAATCTCATCAGCTGCCAGCCCTAAGGGGCCAGTTCACCTTCCCCTGATGGGGACGCCCTCTCACCTGCTCAGCACATGGGCACCAGCAACCACATGGCCCAGAGGGAGATGACATTTGTCTTCTCATCCCAGCGTAAGTCCTGTCTTCCCAGGTGATGTGCTCCATCCAGTGTAGACCTCTTTCTAGTGGTTTAGAGTGTGAACAACCTGCAGAGAAACACTTGCAGGAGTGTGAGTTTGCTGCGTGCCTCTCATGACATCATTGTTACAGAACACGGCAGGCCAGCATCCAGACACACTGTTATCCAGGCTTTGGGATACCAGGGGATGGATGGACGCCCCCAAACGTGTTGGGTTCTCCTAGCCCAGTTCAGTTAGTGGTCAGTGTTCATCTAGTATGAAGTAAAAACAGTTTTCCTTGCTCACATTAACTCCTCCTGACCTGTTCATAGAAAATGACACCTACCTTCAGAAGCACAGCAATGATATGGGCAGTTGAGATCCATACTGGGAACATGTTCCTTTCTCCCAATTAAATAACAAATCCTACAGGCACAGCTCTGCTAGAACACAACAACTTCACATTCCCCCAAAGAATACTTAACCTCTCACTCCCAATATCAGCATTAGGTTAACAGTGAACCCCCTGAGAACACTGCGTAGGCACTTGATTTATTCAAGCCCAATTTAAATGGCCACGGTGTTGAGTTCCTCCTGAGAGTAAAAATCACATTCTAATACTTCTAGGTCAGAGAGTGACAGAGACTTTTAAATCAGTTTTTTTTAGGATTATGGGGAGAATAAAAGTGTTTTTTTCAAGGTTGGCTACAGTTTGAGCCACTTAGCTTAGGATAAAGGCAGAATTTCTTGTAAGGGAGAGCCATTCTGTAATTTAGTTAAATAATTATAATGGGTGTATATATGGGGTTAAATAAGGTCCCCCCAATTCATGTCTACCTGGAACCTCAGAATGTGACCTTAATTGGAAATAGGGTTTTGCAGATGTAACTAGCTAAGATGAGGTCCTACTGGATTAGGGTGCATCCTAATCCAATGACTGGAGTCTTTATAAGAAAAGAAAACAGAGACACACAGGGAAAATGCCATGTGACAATGGGGCAGGGATGTGTCTACACACTAAAGAATGCCAAGAATTGCTGGTAACCCAGAAGCTGGAATGGGCAAGGAGGGGTCCTCCCCTAGAGCTGGGAGGGAGTATAGCCCTGCCCATACCTGAGTTCAGACTTCTACCCTCTAGAGCTGTGAGAGAATATATGTTTGTTGTTTTAAGCCACCGAGTTCATGATAATTATTTTCAGCAACCCTAGGAAACTAATACTGTGTATTTGATTTTGAAAGGTGATGTCCCTTTGAGAATAGTTGAAAGTTTAAAAGAAGTTTGAAAGGTATTTTTTAAAGTTTTTTTTTAAGTTTAAAGTTAAAAAAAAATTAGAGCTCTGTATAATAAAGAATAGAAATTTTGAAGCTTTCGTTGGCAGGTGCTTCGATGAGGAAGGTGGGACAGAATTCAGGCATAGAATGTGGCAGTAAAGGTGACCACAGGAAGATCAATACCAGGATAAAATCTTAGGGTTCACTTTGTCCTGGAACACCCCACGACATTAGGACACCATTACAAAAGTTTTGAAAATTATGGTATCTTTTACCAATGATCAGAAACAAGTATATGCTATAGAAAAGACACCAGCAAACCAGAACTGGTAACTCTCAGTATTTGGGGAACATGCACTATAACCATGTCTGGGGGCAATATGTCTGGCCAGACCACTTCCTGTTTGGCTGAGTATGTTCTCTGTAGGAGAGAAGCAGCTATACAGGTGCCCTGGAAATACAAGGCATGACTTTCTCATCTCTCTTTCTGTGCACTTCTCAGATGTTCTTCCAGAATCTGTGCCCCAACTCCAAACAGACCCCCTTGGACCCTGTGGTAGGCAGAGCAATGGCTCCCCAAAGACGTCCTAGTGCCTGGAAACTGTGGATATTGTCTTCAAAGGCAGAAGGAATTTTGTAGATGTGATTAGGGTTGAGGACCTTGACATGGGGGGGTAGTTTCCTGGATCACCCAGGTGGGTCCAGTCTAGTCACATGAGCCCTCCAAAGCAGGGCACCTTTCTAGCTGTGGTCAGAGAGATGTGACATTGCTGGCTTTGAGGCTGGGGGAGGAAAGCCATGAGCCAGGGAATGGAAGAGCCTCCAGAATCCAGAAAAAGAAAAAAAAAAGCATTCTCCTTATATTAGTCTGCTCAGGCTGCCCTAACAAAATAGCCTAGTGGCTTAAACAACAGAAATTTATTTCTCACAGTTGTGGAAGCTGGAAGTCAAGACCAAGTCCTCTTCCTGGCTTGTAGGGGGTGCCTTTTCTTGGTACGTGCACACAGTGTGAGACATCTCTCTCTCTCTTCCTCTTCTTATAAGGCCACTAATCCTATTGGATTAGGACCCCACCCTTATGACCTCATTTAACCTTAATTACCTCCTAGAAGCTCTAGCTCCAAGTATAGTCACATTGGAGGTTAGGGCTTCAACATATAAATTTGGGGTGAACGTAATTCAGCTCTCCCCTTACTCTCCCCTTAGAGCCTCCAGAAAGGAATGCAGTGCTACTGATGCCTAGATTTTAGCCCAGTGAGATCCATGTTAGGTTTCTGACCCACAGAACTGTAAGATAGTAAAACTGTATTGTTTAGCCACTAAGTTTGTGGTCATTTGTTATAGCAACAGAAAACCAGTACAGACCCCCTATCTCTCTCTTTGGCATCCTTCCATCTTTCATGGACTAGGTTTGTGATGCAGACTAAATGGCTATGTGCCCAGCAGTATGCTACACACAGCATCTCTTGTCCTTCAGCACCTACGGGGCCCTATGAATGTACCTACAGACAAGTACTGTGGGTCCCTAGAGGGTAGGGATTGTGTTGGTCATGCCTCTGCTGGCCTAGTCCAGTGCCTAAAACATAGTAGATGTTCAACAGGGATTTGTCAAATTAAAAAAAGAAAAAAAAAGGAAGGACATTGATGTTTAGAAAGGTTACATAACTTTCTCAGGATCATGGGATCTGATCTGTCCATCCAAATGAAAGTCATACATTTCCCATCACAAGGTGTAAACCCCCAAATTATAGTCCTTGAATACAAAAGCCAGAGAACATATATTTATTCAATTCCCTGTCACAGGTTCTTTTTATGCATTTTTTTCATTTGGGTCTTAAGAGGCAGACATTAATTGTATTCATTGGATGGGTGAGAAAATCAAAACTCAGAGAGGTTAAGAAATGTTCTCAAAGTTTTAAGAGTCGTAGTTGTGGCAGAAACGATTTCAAAACCCAAGCCTGTTAGGTTTTTGCCAAGTCAATGTTTTTCCCACTGCCTCGCACTGTGCATGTAGTATTTATTTTCATTTTCACATGTTCATGAGTTGCCCTATGAAAGCAGAATCTTTGAATGTTCTCTTTGAATGTTCTAACTGTTCACTGTGACCGTGATCTTTCGAAGGCTGGAAGCATGTCTACTCCTTTCCTTTTATTCCGAGTGGCAGCTCATTTCAAGTGGCACATCACATACACACCCGGCAGCAGACTTCCTGAGTTTAACACAGATCTCAGAGGTATGCTTATACTAATTAGAGCTGCTTCAAAACTTTAGAACAGCTGGAAGTATTTTGTTCTAAAGAGCCACTCATTCAAGACATTTTTTGGATGCTTGTCATACAAGACACACCATATGGAGGATAGAACCAAATCCACCTGGAGGCAGTATGCCCTGGTTGTTGACGCCTGGGTTCTAAAGTCGGACACCTCTGGCTTTGGATCCCTGGACCACATCACTCGCTAGCTGTGGGACTCTGGCAAGTTATCCCAGCCCTCTTAACCTCGGTTCCCCATCTCTAACACTAGTTCTTATTTCCCAGGTTTTGTTTGGTTTCACTTTATTTTGATTTGTTTTTGTTTTTTTGGGGGGTAAGGATTAAGAGAAATAAATGAGATGCTATTAGCATGGATCCTGGGACATAGAAAACACTTATTAAATGTTAGCTATTAGGAGTAGTAGTACAAAATGTAATATATGTAAAGTACTTATTAACATGATGTCTGGCATATTCTGAGCACTGAAAACTATTATATGGTGTTATTAATAAGATGTGGTCACTGCCATTATGAAACATCAATCCAGATAAGATATAAGACTGACACGCAGAGATTTTAAAAGCCTCAGAGTGAGACTTCCACTTTCTGGTCTAGCATGTAAGGAGCTTGGCAGTCATCACTCCTGTCTTCACAGCAAGGAAAAAGCTGAACTAGCTGAAAATCAACAACTCTTCTTAGATCCAGGTCACAGGGCAAACCACTCTCCCCCAAAACTGAAGGGACTGCCAGACACAGAGAATCACAACTTACTGGGCAGAATCCCAGGAGCAGAAAACCGGAACTGTAATTGACAAATTTCTGTGGGGCTCAGTGTGGGCAGGCCTGAGAGTTAAAAACTCTGGGTGTTTGGCAGGGGTCCTAAGACTTGAGTGAGTTTTGCTTCCAGGAGCCCTACCAGATTCTCACTATGAAGATCAGAGAACCTCATGCTTTTGGTGTGGGTGAAGAACAAAATACACATTCTTCTCAAGCTCACATGGAACATTCGCCAAAGTAGACCACATTCTGGGACATAAACACACCTCAACAAATCTAAAAGAATGAAAATCATACAGAGTATGCTTTCAGACCATAATGAAATTAAACTGGAATTCAATAACAGACATAGCTGGAACAGAATACTTGGAAAACCCAAAAAACTTGGAGGTTAAACACCATACTTCTAAATAACTCATTAGTCGAAGAAGAAATCTCAAGAGAAATTTTAAAATATTTTGAAATAAATGAAAAAGAGATTGTAACTTATCAAAACTTATGGCATGTAGTGAAAGCAGTGCTTACAGGGAAATTTAAAGCATTGAATGCTTGTACTAGAAAAGAAGAATCCAAAATCTCTAATTTAATCTTTTACCTTAGGAAACTAGAAAAGAAGACCAAATTAAATCCAAAATAAACAAAAGAAAAGAAATAATAAAAATTAGAAGAGAAATCAATGAAGTTGAAAATTGGAATTCAACAGAGGAAGTCAACAAAACCCAACATTGGTTCTTTGCAAAGATCCATAAAATTGATAAACCTTTAGCTGGGTTTACTAAGAAAAAAAATAAAAATTACTAATATCAGAAATGAAAGAGGAGCTATCACTAATCCTATGGAAATTAAAAAGATAATAAAGGAATATTATGAATAACTCTATACTGGCACATTTGATAACCCAGATGAAATAGACCAATTTCCTGAGTTTATTTCATGAGTCTAAAAATAAATCAACCACATCTATCATATCTACCAATCTACCACAACTCACACAAAGAACAAGAGATAATCTGAAAAGGCCTGCTAAAGAAATTGAATCAATAGTTAATAATGTTCCAATACAGAAAACACCAGGCCCATATGGGTTTGCTGGTGAATTTTACCAAATAATTAAGGAAAAAATTGTACCAATTTCCTACAATTTCTTAAAGGAAATAGAAGCAGAGTGCATACTTTCTAACTGACTCTATGAGGCTAGCATTACCCTAATAGCAAAATCACACAGGACGTTACAAGAATGAAAAACTATAGACCAATATCTCTTGTGAACATAGATGCAAAAATCCTCAATAAAATATTAGCAAATTGAATCCAATACATAATAAAGAATTGTACACCATGACCAGTGAGATTTATTCCAAATATGAAAGGCTGGTTCAGCATCTGAAAATTGATTAAATTAATTCACCACATTGACAAGCTAAAGAAAAATATCTGATTGTATTAAATGTAGAAGAAGCATTTGACATGGGTATATCCAGTACCCATGATAAAAATGCCTAGACAACTAGGAATAGAGGAAAATTTCCTCAATTTGAAAAAGAATATCTATTTAAAAAAACAGCTAGGGAATTTCATGGTGGTCCAGTGGTTAGGACTCCGAGCTTTCACTACTGAGCGCCCAGGTTCTATCCGTGGTTTGGGAACTAAGATCCCACAAGCCCCACAGTGTGCCCCCCACCAAAAAACAAAAAAAAAACAAAAATCAACCAACCAACCAACGAACCAACCAACAAAAACAGCTAAAATCATACTTAATAGTGAAAAACTGGATATTTTCCTGCTAAGGTCAGGAGCAAGTCAAGGATATCTACTCTTACCACTCCTATTCAAGATTGGACTGGAACTCCTAGCTAATTCAAGAAGACTAGAAAAGAAAATAAAAGTCATACAGATTGGGAAAGAAGAAATAAAACCATCTTTTTTTGCAGACAATATGATTGTCTATGGAGAAAATTCCAATAATTCACTCCTGGACCTATAAGTAATTACAGCAAGGTAGGAGGATACAAGGTTAATATACAAAATTTAATTGCCTTTCTATATACCAGCAATGAACAATTGGAATTTGAAATTAAAAGCACAGTACCTCTTATATTAGCACCAAAAGAGGAAATATATAGTTGTAAATCTAACAAAATATGCATAAGATCTATGTGAGGAAACTCTGATGAAAGAAATCAAAGAACTAAAAAAAATGGGGATATATTCCATGACAGATAAACATATGAAAAGATGTGTAACATCACCTATCACCAGGGAATTGCAAATTAAAACAACAGTGAGATACCACTGCACACCTATTAGAACAGCAAATTCATTCTGGTTCCTCCTGATCATTATTTTACTACATATCCTTTTGATTTGATGCTACTAATCTATATTGGTGTTAATTATAAGAATAGAGTCTACATGGTTAATGAGTACCTTGCATATTTTTATAGGATCAATCGTAACCCCCCCACCCCAATTCATATGTTGAAGTCCTAAGTCACAGTACCTTAGGATGTGACCTTATTTGGAAGTAGGGTAGTTGCAGATGTAATTAGTTAAAGTAATATGAGGTCATTAGGTGTGCCCTAATCCAATATGATTAGTGTCCTTATAAGAAAGGGAAATCTGGACACAGAGACACACACGTAGAATGACACTTAAAGATGGAGGCTGAGATTGGGGTTATCCATCCACAAGGCCAGGAACACCAAAGATTGCCAGCAAACTACCCGAAGCCAGGCAAGAGGCACAGGACAGAGTCTTCCTCACAGTCATAAGAAGGGAGCAACCCTGCCAATACCTCGATTTCGAACTTCTAGCCTCCAGAACTGTGACAATGCACCTCCGTTGTTCAAGCCACCCAGCATGTGGTGCTTAGGTACTGCAGCCCCAGCAAACTAATCCTGTGAGTCCATCAACATTGGCTCTTCCACAGGGATGGCTAATGGTGGTCCCCAGGATAGACTAGCACATGAATGCAGCTGGCCCTCAGCAGCCACAGATGTGGAACCTGCAGAAACAGAGGGCTGATGGTACGATGCCATTTTATGGAAGGGGCTTGAGCATCTGTGGATTTTGGTATCCATGGGGCTGAGTGGGTCCTGGAACCAATCCCCTGCGGATACAGAGGGATGAATGCATTGAACCCCTGCACCCAGTCACAAGTGCTCACAACGATGACTTTTCATGACCTGTTCACCTTGAGCTTACCTTAAAAATACCCATGATGGTACTTAATAGTGCATTACTGCTGCTCACCACTAGGAAAGAATGGCTCAGGTGTGCCAAGAAAAGCATCACTCACCTGTAAACTTTGTGTTGTTTTAGAGATGCCAATGGGGGGCCACCATCCAGTCATGCTTGATGGCTGAGAGGTCACCAGATTCCTTGGGGGGGCGGGGGTTATTGCCCACTCTGTTTGATTTTGATGTAATAGTCAAAGTAGTCCTTTTCTATCTTCTTACATAAATACATGGCAAAAGAATTCTTTGCACTAGAGAGGGACTTCCAGCAGCCATCAGAGAGTAAAAGGCTTGTGTTTCCTATCACAGCAGAATACAGCCCTCAACATCCCCCTGGGGTGGAAGAAGTATCCTGCTCTCATGCCTTGTGATAAGGGCTGACCCAGCCATGTTCCTGGCGGTATATGCTGTGGTCTGGGGTGTGCCTACCCACAGTGCTGCTCCCTCAGTCCCTTCCATGTGATGGGCATTTGGGGTTACTTTTCAGGGGGTGGGCCTTTATCCAATATGACTGGAGTCCTTATAAGAAGAGGAAATTAGGACAAGGACATGCACAGAGGGACGACTACATAAAGACACAGGAAGGAGAGGATGGCCATCTGTAGGCCAAGGTAAAAAGATTAACTTCTGTTGTTTAAGTCACCCAGTCTGCGGTACTTTGTTCCGGTAGCCCTAGCAAACAAATACAGTGCAAATCAATCAGCAGCTCCGAGGCCTGGGTTTTGACTGGTCCTTGTCAATTGAGGCATTGGAATTCCTGTGAAAACAGTGGCTGGTTTACTTGTGAGAGCAATAGATTGAGTATTTAACCTTAATCTTCACCTATATTTACACCCTCATCATGGCTTCATCCTGAGCAGTGTGTACTTTCCTGACCCTTGATTTTGGCCTTGGACTTGCTTTGACTGGCAGCATGTGGGCAGAATGGACACAGTGCCAGTTTCACACATAGACCATAAGAAGCTTTCTGTTTCCATTTCTCCTCTTGCATCCCTGCCATTTCTATGACAATAACATGACTCAGCCTCAGAGCCTACCAGTGTGAGGGAGGTGGAGCAGAGCCTCCCTGGCTTAAAGTAGAGCCATCTGGTCAACCCAGCCTACATCAGCATACCCCCACCAACCTGCAGACACAGGAGTGAGCCCAGATGACATTAGCAGATCTTCTTTCAGAGGACTGCCAGCCACATGAGTAACACTCATTGTTAAATGGCACCAAGACAGTGTGGTTATTACACAGCATTTCATGGCAATAGCTAACGTATACAATGAACATGTGACCTGGGATTGTTCAATCAAGATAGAAACCGAAGATATTTTTTTCAGCATTGGGAAGAGTTGTTCTTTCTCAGAGGGAGCACATAGCATGGAAATTTTTGACAATCACCTTGTACCCAGCTTGCAGATGATACTGAAGAGCTAGAACAGAAAAATGAAAGGAATCTGTGCTCTTATCAGCGTTGTTGAGCCACGAGATCAAATCAAACATAAGTCTTAAACTACCTCTAAAATACCCAGTTACACGAGCAAAGAAATTCCCTTGTTGTTTAAGCCCACGTGGTTTAGATTTTCCATTACTTCAAAAATATAGACTCAGAACTTCTGGTTTCAGCTCCAACATGTAAAGAGCTTGGAAGTCATCACTCCTGTTCTTACAACAGAAACATTCTGAGTAAACTGGAAATAAACAGATTTTCTCAGACCCATCAAGGATTTGAAATCAGAGGGTAAACTACCGCCCCCAAATTTGGAGAGATGGTGAGTGAACACAGAGACTCTGCTTACCTGGAGCAGAAGGTGCTGGAGACATAAATGGGTAGAAACACTTACATGATGATTTTGATCAATTGCTGGAGGTGAGAATGGACTAGCTTGAGAGTGAGAAACTTCTGGAGTCTGAAGCCTTGGTGGGGGGCCCATGCTTTTGAGGACCTACTTTCAGGAACCCTACCAGGTTCTTATCATGAAGCCAAGAAAGATCCCTTCATGGCTATGACAGGAGGAGGGGAAAGCATTGTGAAATACGCCCAGAGAGTTCTCCAAAGAAAATGCTTACTCTTGAGGGGGAAAGATTTTACCAGAACCTAAGGGAAGGGGAAAAAAGCTACGGAACCCTTGTGACGGTCACAGCCCAGGGACATAGGCCTCTGAAAAGACTGAGATTTAATCAAATGATTACAGAACACTTCCTCTCCCCAGCACCTTAGCACCACATCAATAGGGCTCCAGTATAACATTGGATTACAGCTGAAAGAGCTGCAAGGCACAGACTCTATTCAAGGAGCCCAAAGGCAACAGGAGAGATAAAAACAAAGATGCCAGACAAATATGAAGCCTCTGACATCTACAGTTACAGCAAACATTAAACACAGCCCAACTCTTAGACAGATTAACACAGAACCTTACACTAAAGGCTTTTACCTCAGTTCTTATTACCCAATACATCATGTTCAACATTTAATAAAATATTACAAGGTATGCTAAAAGGCAAGAAAAAACACAGCCTGTAGAGAAAAAGGAAGCATTAGAACCAGATGCTTTTTAATTCCCTGGAATTAAAAATAACTATGATTAATATGTTACAGGCTGTAATGGAAAAACTAGACAACACTCAAGAACAGATGGATAATGTAAGCAGAGAGATGGAAACTATAACAAATAATCAAAAGGAAATCCTACAAATCAAAAGCACTGTAATAGAAATGAAGAAAGCATTTAATGGGCTCATCAGTATACTCAACACAGCCAAGGAAAGAATCAGAGAGGTTAAAAATGTGCCAGTAGAAAGTTCCCAAACTAAAATGAAAAAAAAGAACAATAACAACAAAAAAAAGGCAGAACAAAATATTCTAGAACTGTGGGGAAGTTCCAAAAGTTATAGCATATACACACTTGGAGTACCAAAAGGAGAAGAAAGACAAAGAATAAGATGAAGATGAAATATTTGAAGTAATAATGACAGACAATTTTCCAAAATTAATGAGAGACACAAAACCACAGACCTAGGAAGCTCAGAGAACACCAAGATAAATACCAAAAAAAAAAATCTACACTTAGATAGATCATATTTAAATTACAGAAAACCAATGATAAAGTCTTGAAAGAAGACAGGGTGGGGGTGGAGGGGTCTTATCTATAGAGAAACAAGGATAGGAATTACAGAGGACTTCTCATCAGAAACCATGCAAGCAAGCAGACAGGGGTGTGAAATATTTAAAGTGTTGAAAGAAAAAAAGATATAGAGTTCTATATCAAGCAAAATTATCCTTCAAAAGTGAAGGAGAAATAAAGATTCTCAGTAAAGCAAAAACTGAGGGAATTCATTGCCAGTGAACCTGTCCAGACAGAAATGTTTAGAAAGTTCTTCATGAAGAAGAAAATTATATAAGTCAGAAACTTGGATCTATATTAAAAAAGGAAAAGCATCCGAGAGGAATTTTTAAGAAGGTAAAATAAAAACTTTCATCTTTCTTGCTCTTTTTTTCCACCTTCATCCATTCTGCAGATCCCCAACCCCCAGCCTCTGGTGATCACCAATCTGTTTCCTGTGTCTGTAAGTTGGATTTGTTTTAGAGTCCACATATAAGTGAAATAAAACAGTATTTGTCTTTCTTTATCTGACTTATTTCACTTCACATAATGTCCTCAAGGTCCATCTATGTTTTCTCAAATGGCAGGATTTCTTTCTCTTTTTATGGCTGCCTTTTCCTTCTTTTTTGTCCACTCATCATTTAGTTTATTTCCATGTCTTGACTATTGTAAATAATACTGCATGAACATGGGAGTCCAAATATCTTTTCAAGAGACTGATTTTGTTTCCTTCAGATAAATACCCAGGAGTGCCACTACTGATTATATGGTAGTTCTATTTTTATTTTTTTGAGGAACTGTCAGACTGTTTTCCATAGTGGCTGCATCAATTTACATTCTCACCAACAGTGCACAAGGGTACCATTTCCTTCACACCCTTGCCAACACTTGTTGTTTCTTGTGATTCCCCACCCCTCCACCTGCAACCCGTGGCTTGTAGGATCTTAGTTACCAGACCAGGGATTGAACCTGGGCCCCAGCAGTGGAAGTTCCAAGTCCTAACCACTGGACCACCAGGGAATTCCCACGTTTCTTGTGTTTTTGATGATAGCCATTCCATTGTGATTTTGATTTGCATTTCCCTGTTGATTAGCATTGTTGAGCACCTTTTCAAATACTTGTTGGCCTTTTGTATGACTTCTTTGGGAAAATGTTTATTCAGTTCCTCTGCCCATTTTTAAATCAGATTATTATGGGTTTTTTCCTATGGAGTTGTATGAGTTCTTTATATATTTTGGATATTAATGCCTTATCAGATATATGATTTGCAAACATTTTCTCCCACTCCGTAAGTTGCTTTTTCATTTTGTTGATGTTTTCTTTTGCCATGCAGAGGCTTTTTAGTTTTATGTAGTATCTATTTGTCTTATTCTTAGTTGATCTTAAAGTATAACTGTTTAAATAATAGTAACAATGTATTGGGTGATTTATAGTATATGGGTACATGAAATGAAGGACAGCAATGTTATAAGGATGAAAGGGAGGAATTGGGAATATTCTGTTATAAAGTAGCAGCACTACATGTGAAGTGATGGTAGCGTTATTTGAAAGTGAACTTAGGTTAATTGCAAACGTTTATTGCAAACTCTAGGGCAACCACTAAATTTTTTAAAATAACATAATCTGTATGCTAAGAGAGGAGAGAAAATGGAATAGTATAAAATGCTTAATTAAAATCAGAGAAGGCAGGAAAGAGGGGAAGAAAGAAAAGAAACAAAAACAAATGTGATGAATAGAAAACAGTTATAAGCATGGTAGATATTAATCTAACTATATCAGTAGTCAGTAAATGTGAATGTTCTAAATACCAAATCTAAAAGACAAAGATTGTCAGAGTGGATGAATAAACAAGATTCAAATATACCTTGTCCACCAGAAATTCTCTTTATACACAAAGGCTCATAAAAGCCAAAAATAAAGGGATAGAGAAAGATATATCATGTTAACATGAATCAAAAGAAAACTGGAGTTAACTACATTAATTTCAGATAAAACTGACTTCAGTTCAAGAAAAAAAATGTCAGCTATAAATAAGGGCATTACAAAACAATAAAGGGGTAAATTTCCCAAGAAAGCATAACAATCCTGAGTGTGTATGCATCTAACATCAAAATATGTGAGGCAAAAATTAATAGAATTTCAAGGAGAAATAGAAAAATCCACTATTACAGTTGGTGACTTCAACACCCCTCTTTCTGTAATTGATAGACAAAGCAAGTAGAAAATCAGTAAGGATGTAGTTGATCTGAACACCACCATCAGTCACCTTGACATTTATAGAATACTCTTTCCAATAACAGCAGAATACACAACCTTCTCAAGCCTACATGGCCCTTACACTGGTTGACCATGTCCTATGTCATAAATCACACCTTAACACGATTAAAAGAATATAAATCATACAAAGTATGTTCAGACCACAATGGAATTAAACTGGAAGTCAATAACAGAAAGATAGCCCCCAAATTCTATAACAGTTGGAAATTTAAAAAAAGAAAACACTTCTGAATAACACACAGGTCAAAGAAGAAATCTCAAGAGAAATTTACAACTATTTTGAACTAAATGAAAAAGAAAATACAATTTGTCAAAAATACACATTCCTCACTGTCACAGCCATCATGCTAGACTCCCAGGGAGTAGCCTGTGCTCTTCCAAGAATAAGAGTACTTCTTCAGTAAAGCCGTCATCTAATCCCCATGTAAGGATCTGACTCAGTCACAGAAATGATACGTTCCCTTCTGAGGTGGCTAGGGCACACAGACAGTCCTTGGTAGATCTGAGGGTCAGGCACACGGTGGTTGAAAACTTCAGAGAATAAGCTTTTGGAGAGCTTGTTCCATACAGAATGTTCAAATGCTGTCCCGTTTTTTTTTTTGTTTGTTTGTTTTTAATCGACACCCTAACAAAGCTATAAAACTTTTCAGATCGTAAATTTAAAATATTCTAAAAGTGACTTTGCATCCCCCAAAGATTTGAGCCTCTAGTCTGCTAGTGCTTACTTAGGCATTTTGAGTTCATTTGGGTTTCACGGGAAATGTGGGCACAAAGTGTAAGGATACATCAAAGTTTAGCTTTGACCTCAATACTAGGCTCTGCTTTGCTTTTTGGCTTTTCCAGGTCGTAATCTTCGGAGGTCTAAATAGCCTAATTCATCTATTTCACCACTCTATTTTGTAACCCTATCTTGTGTTTGATCGATGATAATGTGATTGTATAGAGACCACATATCTAATCAGAAATGGCGCCACTTTTCCAATGCTGATTGGAATAAGACACGTCTTTTAGATTTATCTTTCATATTTGAATATTTATTTCCAGATATAGACAAGCATTTCAGATGTAGCTGTAGCTTAGAGCTAAAAGTCTCCAAATTTTGAAATTCTGTTGAAGTATAAATAAATACTTTACTTATAAGAAGGTATTAATAAGAGAAATAAAATACTGCCTGCCTTATCAGTAAACTAAAAATGTCATCATTAGCCATTGCAGCCACCCTCCCACCACACCCCAGGGTGAGCCCTGAAGGAACTCAGGAAGGAAACAAAGAATACCTGCCATCTAGCAGCCATCAGACTGCAGCTTGAGGAAACTCAGGTTGTAAAAACATAGATAGCTGAGATGCATATCAAAAGAAAGATTTCAGTGAACCCAGACTCTTGCATCTTCCCATATATAGAAAAGCGCTAAATTCCTTAACTTGAGATGTCTTGTTTTCTTTAATTAACAATCATCTTTTGATGTTCAGACTACCTGCCCTTTGTTGCAAAACTCCCATGTATCCTGGCTCCCCTACTCCCCTCCTCAAAGCAGTTTTCTCAGGGTTACTTGAGAAGTTGCCTCCTGGGCTTGAAGTCCTAAGAATGTCCGCCCAATAAAACATAACTCTCAGATTTTAGGTTGTAAAGTTTTTTAGTCCACAAATGTATATTTATTGTTATAAGAGTAAAGTGTTGTAGTGATTAACAATCACTGAGAGTCATTAAACTTATGTATAAAAGTAATTAGTATTTTCAGATATTTTAACAAGAAAAGAGATGGGTAATTATTTGAATTTTTAAAAGAGAGGGTTTTAGCTTAATAGCTGTAATATGGCCAACCTTTTTATCCTTTCTGAGCAAATGTTTATAAAAATTTGAATAATAATTGTATTAGTATGTTTGAGCTGCCATAACAGGATACTAAAGACTGGGTGGCTTAAACAACAGGAATTTATTTTCTCATAGTTCTGGAGGCTGAAAGTCCAAGATCAAGGTGCCAGAGGGTTGGTTTCTGGTGAAACCTCTCTTCCTGGCTTGTAGATGGTCGCTTCCTTGCTGTGTCCTCACATGGCCTTTCCTCTATACATGTGCTCCTGGTGTCTCTTCCTCTTTTTTTTTTTTTTTTTTGGCTGCACCATGTGGCATGTGGGATCTTAGTTCCCTGACCCCATGCCCCCTGCAGTGGAAACTCGGAGTTTTAACCACTGGACCACCAGGAAAGTATCTCTTCCTCTTCTTATAAGGACCCGATTGGATTAGGGTCCCACTCTTAGGATCTCATTTAACCTCAGTTATTCCTTAAAGATCCTATCTCCATATACAGCCATATTGGGGGTTAAAGCTTCAACATGTGTATTTGGAGGGACACAATTCAGTCAATAATAATAATATAATGTAAGGGAAATAATAATAAAATGTTTGTTGTACCAGCATCCATAGCATTAAATGAAATTAACTTTATGACTGTATTCATTTTTAGTTACTTAATGCCGTATAAGCTACAAGAAAAAGTCTTATATGGGACTTCTTTATTTCTTATGATGACAGATTAAAAGCAGAACTTCAACTTTGCCACCTCAAGATTCACAGGGAAGAAAAAGATTCAAAAACTGATAAAACATCTTCAATCCAAATGTAATAAAAAAGAAAAGAAAGGGCTTCCCTGGTGGCGCAGTGGTTGAGAATCTGCCTGCCAGTGCAGGGGACACGGGTTCGATACCTGGTCTGGGAAGATCCCACATGCCACGGAGCAACTGGGCCCGTGAGCCACAACTACTGAGCCTGCGCGTCTGGAGCCTGTGCTCTGCAGCAAGAGAGGCCACGACAGTGAGAGGCCCACGCACCGCGATGAAGAGTGGCCCCCGCTCGCCTCAACTAGAGAAAGCCCTCCCACAGAAACGAAGACCCAACACAGCCATAAATAAATAAATAAATTTATTTATTTAAAAAAAAAAAAAGAAAAGAAAGAAGAAAAGAAGAAATATTTTGAAGATTGTGAGACACATTGTTGTTACTTATAAAAATTCAAATCAACAGAGTTCCAAGTGCCTTAAGAAGAAAATTCTTTAAATTTTTGAGTTAATAGGAGCTTAAGTTGTAAACAAAATATGTTAAGATAATTGTTTTAGATTGCAATCATTCTCAGTAACTGTAGATGAAGCCATGGATCCTATGTGCAAAGTTCCTTCAAGAATATTATAAAAACATTTTACTGAATTAAAAAATGCTATACTCAAAAAGATCAAGAATTATTTAATGTGCCACTTCTATATCTTGCATCAGGCATTTGAAGTTGGGTGGGATCAGTCCTCTGAGTTTATTTTTCTCTTTTAATATTGTATTGGTTATTCTGGGTCTTTTGCCTCTCCATATAAATTTTGAAATCAGTTTTTCAATATCCAAAAAATAACCTGCTGAGATTTTTGATTGGAATTGTATTGAATCCATAGATGAAGTTGGGAAGAACTGACATTTTGACAATATTGAGCTTCCTATCCAAGAATATTGGAATATCTCTTTATTTATATAGTTCTTTGCTTTCACCAGAGTTGTGTGGTTTTCTCACATAGTTCTTATACATTTCTGTTAGATTCATGCCTAAGTATTTAATTTTTTGAGTGCTATAAATGCTATTGTATATTGAATTTCATATTCCACTTGTTCATATAGGAAAGTGATTGTCTTTTGTATATTAACCTTGTATCCTGCAACCTTACTATAATCATTTTTTCCAGGAGATTTTTGTTGTGTATCCCTTCAGATTTTCTACAGAAACCATCATAACATCTGCCAGAAAAGACAGTTTTATTTCTTCCTTCCCAATATGTTTACCTTTTATTTCCTTTTCTCTTTTTTATCGCATTTGCTAGGATTTCTACTATGCTGAAAAGTGATGAGAGTGGTGAAAGTGGACATCCTTGCCCTTTCTGTGATCATTGTGGGAAAGCTTATAGTTTCTCACCATGAAGCATGATGTCAGCTTCGGGGTTTTTTGTAGATATTCTTTATCAAGTTGAGGAAGTTTCATCTATTCCTAGATGGCTGATATTTTTTTTACCATGATTCGGTGTTAGATTTTGTTCAGTGCTTTTCTGCATCTACTGATATGATCATGTGATTTTTCTTCTTTAGTTTGTTGATGTGAAAGATTATATTTATTTATTTTTGAATGCTTAACCAGTTTCCTCTATTCCTAGATGGCTGATATTTTTTTTACCATGATTCGGTGTTAGATTTTGTTCAGATTTTGTTCAGATTTTGTTCAGATGCTTTTCTGCATCTACTGATATGATCATGTGATTTTTCTTCTTTAGTTTGTTGATGTGAAAGATTATATTTATTTATTTTTGAATGCTTAACCAGCCTTGGATACCTGGAATAAATCCCATTTGGTGATGGTGTATAATTCTTTTTATACATTCTTAGATTTGATTTGCTAATATTTTTTGAGGATTTTTGTATCTGTATTCATGAGAGATATCAGCTTGTAGTTTTCCTTTCTTGTAAAGTAGTTGTCTGGTTTTGGAATCATGGTAATGCTGGCCTTGTGTAATGAGTTAGAAAGTCGTCCCTCTGTTTCTATCTTCTAGAAGAGATTGTAGAGAATTGGTATAATTTCGTCCTTAAATGTTTCATAGAATTCACCAGTGAATCCATCCAGGTCTGGTATTTTCTATTTTGGAAGGTTATTAATTATTATTATTTAAACATTTTAAAAATAAATTTATTTAATTTATTTATTTTATTTGTGGCTGCATTGGGTCTTCGTTGCTGTGCATGGGCTTTCTCTAGTTGCAGCGAGTGGGGGCTACTCTTCATTGCGCTGCGCGGGCTTCTCACTGTGGTGACTTCTCTTGTTGTGGAGCACGGGATCTAGGCATGTGGGCTCAGTAGTTGCAGCACACAGGCTCAGTAGTTGTGGCTTGTGGGCTCTAGAGCGCAGGCTCAGTAGTTGTGGCACATGGGCTTAGTTGCTCCGTGGCATGTGGGATCTTCCCGGACCAGGGATCAAACCCATATCCCCTGTGTTGGCAGGTGGATTCTTGACAACTGTGCCACCAGGGAAATCCCAGGTTTTTAATTATTGATTCAATTTCTTTAATAGATATAATCATATTCAGATGGTCTATTTCTTCCATGTGTGAACTTTGGCACATTTTAAGGAATTGGTCCATTTCATCTAGGTTATCAGATTTGTGGGAATAGAGCTGTTCATGATGTTCCTTTATTATCTTTTAATATCCTGGGATCAGTAGTGATGACCCTTCTTTCATTTCTGATATTAATCATTTTTCTTCTTCCATTTTTTCTTAATCAACCTGGCTAGAGGCTTATTGATTTTATTGACCTTTTTGAAGAATTCATTGGATTTTGTTGATTTTCTCTATTGATTTCATGTTTTCTATTTCATTGATTTCTGCTGTCATTTTTTTTCTTTCTTTCCTTCTGTTTACTTTGGATTAAGTTCATTTTCTTTTCCTAATTTCCTAACGTGGAAGGTTTTTAGATTATTGATTTTAGATTTTTCTTATTTTTTAAATATAAGCATTCAGTGCTATAAATTTCCCTGTAAGCACTGCTTTCACTGTATCCCACAGCTTTTAATAAGTTGCATTTTAATATTCATTTCATTCAAAGCATTTAAAAAGATTTTTTTCTTAAGATTTCTTCTTGACTCATGTATTATTTGGAAATGTGTTGTTTAATCTCCAGATATTTGGGGGACTTTCCTGCTATCTTTCTGTTACCGATTTCTATTTTAATCCAGCTGTGGTCTGAGAGCTTACTTTGTGTGATTTCTGTTCTTTTACATTCATTAAGGTGTTTTTTATGGCCCAGAATGTGATCTATCTTGGTGAATGTCCATGTGAGCTTGAGAAGAATGTGTATTCTGCTCTTGTTGGATGAAGTAATCAATAGATGTCAATTATACCCAGTTGACTGATGGTGCTGTTGAGCTCAACTACGTCCTTACTGATTTTCTGTCTGCTGATCTGTCCATTTCTGCGAGAAGGGTGTTGATGTCTCCAACCATAATAATGGATTCATCTCTTTCTCCTTACACCTCCATCAGTTTTTGACTTGTCTATTTTGACACTCTGTTGTCAGGCACAAACACATTAAGGCTTGTTACATATTCTTGGAGAACTGACCCCTTAATCATTATGTAATATCCCTCCTTATCCCTGATAACTTTCCTTGATCTGAAGTGTGACTGGTCTGAAATTAATACAGCTACTCCGCTTTCTCTGTATTAGTGTAATCATGGTATATCTTTCTTCATCTCTTTATTGTTAATCTATGCATATCTTCATATTTTAAGTGTGTTTCTTAGAGACAACGTATAGTTGAGTCTTGCTCTTTGATCCACCCTGACAATCTCGTTTATTTGTTATATTTAAACCATTGGCTTTTAAAGTGATTATTGATACAGTTGGGTTAAGATCTACCATATTCGTTATAGTTTTCTATTAGTTGCTCTGTTTTTTTGTTCTCCTCTCTGTTTCTGATGTTTGTGGGGTTTAGTTAGCATTTTATATGACAATTTTTTTTCCTTTCTTGGCATATCAGTTATACTTCTTTTGGTGGTTGCTCTAGAGTTTGTAATATACATGTACAACTAATCCAAATTCACTTTCAAATAATGCCACCCTCCTTCACAGTTAGTGAAAATATCTTATGGTAACAAGATAATCCTAATCTTCCTGTTCATTGCTGTATCATTGCTCATTATGACAGTAATTCACATATATATTAATATATCTCACAATCAAGTACATTGTCACTGTTATTATTTTAATGAACTGTTGTCTGTTAGCTCAATTAAGAATAAGAAAAATAAAAGTTTTAATTTTACCTTACTTATCCTTTCTCTAGTGCTCTTCCTTTCTTTATGTAAACCCAAGTTTCTGAACTATATGATTTTCCTTCTCCCTGAAGAACTTCTTTTAACATTTCTTGCAGGGCTCATCTACTGGGAACAAATACCCTCAATTTCTATTTGTCTGAAAAAGTCTTTCTCCTACACTGCTGAAGGATAATTCTCTAGTGTTCAAAATCCCAGGTTGGAGTATTTTTCTTTCAACAATTTAAATATATCACACCACTCTTGTCTTGCTTGCATGGTTTCTGAAATCAAATGTAATTCTTATCTGTGCTCTTCTATAGGTAAGGTGTTTTTTTTGTCTGACTTCTTTCAAATTTTTTCTTTCTTTTTGATTTTCTAACATTTAAATATGATATGTCTTAGATGGTTTTTTGGCATTTTTCCTGCTTGGTGTTCTCTGAGCTTCCTGGATCTGTGATTTGGTGTCCAACATTAATTTGGAGGAAATTATCAGTCACCATTGTTTCAAATATTTCTTTTCCTTTCTCTCTCTCTTCTCTTTCTGGTATTCCCATTATGTGTATCTTACACCTTTTGTAGTAATCCCACAATTCTTGGATATTTGGTTCTGTGACTTTTTCCAGTCTTTTTTTCTATTTGCTTTTCCATTTTGGAAGCTTCTACTGACACATCCTCAAATTCAGAGATTCTTTCCTCAGCTGCGTCCGGTGTACTAGTGAGCTCATCAAAAGCATTCTTCATTTTATTGTGTTTTCAATCCCTTGCATTTCTTTTAGATCCTTCCTTAGAATTTCTGTCTCTCTGCTCCATTGCCCATCTGTTCTTACATGGTTTCTACTTTAAACATTAGAGCCTTTTCTGTATTAATCATGATTGTTTTAACTTGGTCTGAAAATTCCAACATCTTTTATCGTACCTCAGTTTGATTTCGATGCTCATTCTGTCTCTTCAAACTGCATTTTTTTGTGTTTTAATATGTCTTGTAATTTTTTCTTGATAGGCAAGATATCCTGGGTAAATAGAACTGCCATAAATAGGCCTTTAGTAAAGTGGTGGTGAGGTGTAAGGGGAGGGGAAGCATTCTACAGTCCTGTGATTAGGCTTCGGTCTTTCAGTATCCTGTGTCTCTGACCTGTGACCTTTGTAAGTGCTCCTCAGTTCCCTCCCCCCACTCTCTTAGGTGGGACAGATGGCTAGAGTGGGGTGGAGTTGGGCATTTCCTGAGTCGTCTAGGCTCTGATAAATCCCCAATAGTTTAGGCTCTGATAAAATCATTTCTCTTGAGGACAAGCCTGATTAAGAAGAACAGAATGCTCTGTCATATTTCAAAGGGCTCCTTTTCCCCTCCCCATGCTAGAAGCATGAGGAGATTTTCATTCAATATCACTGTGAAGATCTGGTCAAGCCCCAGGAGGTAAAAATCACAAAAGTGTAAGATCCCTCCTGTGACTACCCCACCCGCTGGACTTTTTAACTCTCAGACTTGTCCACCCTGAGCTTCCAGTGGTTCATCAATTACAGTTTGTATTTTCTACCTTGGTACTGTGTCCCTTCGAGGTTTGTGCTCAGGGGTTTCTGCTCTGGTAAGTTGTGATTTTCTGTATTTGCCTGTCTATTTCTTTAATTTTGAGGGCAACAGTTTGCCCTGTGACCTCACTTCTCTTAATTGTTCTTAAAAGAGTTGTCGATTTTCCAGTTATGTTATGTTAAAAGACATAAGTCAAATTGTTAGGAAAGAGTGACAACTTCCAATCTCCTTATATGCTGAACTGAAAACTGGAAGCCCATATCCATGTAGATTTCAGGATCAACTTGTTTTTCCTTTTGTTTTTAAATAGATTTATTTATTTATTTTCCATCTTTGTCTGTATTGGGTCTTCATTGCTGCACGTGGGCTTTCCCTACTTGTGGCGAGAGGGGCTACTCTTCATTGTGGTGTGCGGCCTTCTCATTGTGGTGGGCGGCCTTCTCATTGTGGTGGCTTCTCTTGTTGTGGAGCACGGGCTCTAGGCACGTGAGCTTCAGTAGTTGTGGCTTGCGGGCTCTAGAGCACAGGCTCAGTAGTTGTGGTGCATGGGCTTAGTTGCTCCGTGGCATGTGGGATCTTCCCAGACCAGGGATTGAACACGTGTCCCCTGCATTGGCAGGCGGATTCTTAACCTCTGCACCACCAGGGAAGTCCAGAATCAACTTGTTAATTTCTGCAAAAAGGCAGCTGAAATTTTAACAAGTATGGCATTAAATCTGTACATCAATTTAAAGAATACTGCCATCTTAACAATACTAAGTTTTCCAATCCATGAACACAGGCTGTCTTTCCATTTCTTTCGGTCTCTTTAGTTTCTTTCATGATGATTTGTGGGTTTCCAAGGACTTGTTTTGCTAAATTTATTCCTAGTGTTTTATTCTTTTTGAAACTATTATAAATGGAATTGTTTTAAAGTTTTATTCTCAAATTGTTATTATGATGATGGAAATTCAATTGATTTTTGTATGTTGATTTTGTATCCTGCATCCTTGCTAAACTCATTCACTAACTTTAATACTTTTTGTGCAGATTCTTGCCAATAGAAATACTTTGCCCATTTCAATCTGGTGCCTTTTATTACTTTTCCTTGCCTGAATGCCCAGGCTAGGACCTCCAGTACCATGCTGAATAGAAGTTTTGAGAGCAGACATCCTTTTCTTTTTTCCCAGTCTTAAAGGGAAAGCTTCTGTATTTTACTATTATGATGTTTCATAGGGTTCTTCATAGATGCCCCTTGTTGTTTTGAGAAAGTTCTCTTCTATTTGTAGTCTGTTGAGTATTTTTATCATGAAGGGATGTTGGATTTTGTCAAATGGATTTTTGAATGTCAAACCAATCTTGTATCCTGGGATAATTTACACTTGCTCATGGTGTATAATCCTTTTTGTATGTCAATAGATTCAGGTAGTTAGTATTTTGTTGAGGATTTTTTCATCTATATTCATAGGTTTGTTTTTTTTTTCCCTGTGATGTCATTGTCTGGTTTTGGTATCAGAAAAATACTGGCCTCATAGAATGGGTTGTAAAACTTTCCCTCCTCTTCTATTTCTGTTAAGAGTTTGTAAAGCATTCATTAAAATTCTTCCTTAAACATTTGGTAAAACTCATCTGTGAAGCCATCTGGTCCGGAGCTTTTCTTTGTGAGAAGTTTCTTGATTACTAATTTTATCTCTTGTTATAGGTCTATTCAGATATTTTACTGATTCTTGAGTCAGTTTTGGTAGTTTGTGCCTTTCTAAGAATTTGTGTATTTCATATGGATTATTTGATTTCTTGGTATACAATTGTTCACAGTATTTCCTTATGATTTGTATTTCTGTGGTGCTTGTAGCAGTATCACCTCTTTCGTTCCTTATATTAGTAATCTGAGTCCTCCCTTTTTGAGTTTTCTGGTCAGCTTAGCTAAAGGTTTGCCAATTTTGTTGATCTTCTCAAAGAACTAAAAGAATCTTTTAGTGTTATTGATTTTTCTCTATTTTCATAATTTTACTTATTTCCACTCCAATCTTTATTATTTCCTTCCTTCTTCTGGCTTTGAGTTTAGTTTGCTCTTTTTGCTTTTTGTAGTTTCTTAAGGTAAGAGATTAGATTATTTATCTGATTTCTTTATTTGTTTTTTTAAAATATAGGCATTTACAGCTGTAAATTTCCCTATAAGACTGTTTTAGTCGCATCTCATAAGTTTAGGTATGCTTTTGTGTGTGTGTGTGTGTGTGTGTGTGTGTGTGCTTTCATCTAAGTGTGTTTTCTATTTTTTTTGTGTGTGTGTGTGATTTCTTCTTTGACCAGTTGGTTATTTAACAGTGCCTTGTTTAATTTTCATCTATTTGTGAATTGCCCAATTTTCCTTCTGTTATTGATTTCTAATCTCATTCTATTCTGGTTAGAGAACATACTTTTCATGATCTTAATTCTTTTAAATTTGTTTAAACTTGGTTTTTTTCCTAACATATGGTCTATTCTGGAGACTGTTCCACGCATAATTGTGAAAAATATATTTCCTGCTGTTGTTGGGTGGAGTGTTCTATAGATGTCTATTAGGTGTAGTTAGCTTATAGTGTTGTTCAAATCTTTAATTTCCTTGTTTATCTCCACTATAGTTGTTCTATCCATTATTGAAAGTGGGCTACACAAGTCTTCAACTATTATTTTTGATTTGTCTATTTCTCTATTCTCTATGCCATATTTTGCTTCATGTATTTTGGGTACTGCTGTTAAGTGTGTATACATTTACAATCATTATATCTTCTTGAAGGATTGACACTTTTTATTATTATAATATGTCCTTTGTCTCTAGTAATAATTTTTTTGCCTTAAAGTCTATTTTATTTGATATTAATACAGCCACTGAGCTCTCTTTTTGTTACTTTTGCATGGTAACCTTTTTCCCACCCTTTCAGTCTCAACCTATTTGTGCCTCTGAATATAAGGTGTGTCCCTTATAGAGAACATATAATTGAAGGATACTTTTTATTTCATCCATTCTGCCCATCTCTGCCTTTGAACTGGAGAGTTTAATCCATTTCCATTTAATGTAATTAGGCAGGATTTATATCTGCCATTTTGCAATTTTTTCTCCCATTTTTCTATTTTTTATACTTTTTGTTTTCTATATGTCTGATGCTTCTGTTTCTCTATTTTTCCATTATTTGAGTATTTTGTGTTAAATAGATATTTTCTAGGGTATTATTTTCATTTTCTTGTCATTTATTCTACTTTTAGAAAAAGTTATTTTCTCAATGATTGTTTTGGGGACTATAAGTAACATCTTAACATATCTCAGATTCATACCACCTTAAATTCAGTTGAATATAAAAATTTTGCTCTTATATAACTCCATTCCTTCCCCCAGTGCTGTTATTGTCATCCAAATTACATCTTTATACATTGTGTTACCTTCAACACAGATAACTATAGCTTTATACAGCTGTCTCTTAAAACATTTAGTATAAAAAGGTTACAAACATACATTTATAGTGTCTTATATATATACCTATGTAGTTATCTTTATCATGCTTGTTATTTTTTCACGTGGATTTGAGTTACTCTCTGTGTCCTTTTATTTTAGCCTAAAGGAATCCCGTCAGTATTTCCTGTAGAGCAAGTCTGCTAATGAAGAGTTTCCTGTTTTGTAAAAATCTGGTAATGCCTTAATTTCTTCTTTATATTTGAAGGGTAGTTTTGCTGGATATAGAATTCTTGGTGGACAATGCTTTTCTTTCAGCACTTTAAGTTTGTCATCCCACTGCCTGCTGACTTCCATGATTTATTATGAGAAATCAGTTGTTAATCTTATTGAGCTGCCCCTGCATGTAATGAGTCACTGCTCTCTTACTGCTTTCAGTATTCTCTTTGTTTTTCAACACTAGGAAGTTTACAGCTCTGACTTATCCTTCTCCTCCTACTTGCTCAGAGCCTCACGTCAGTCAGAAGTGAGAACTCAGGGACTTCTTGGGTCGTTCCACAGCATGGGTACAGCTCTGGGCATGCACACTGTCCTACACATGTGTGTGGCTTTCCATAGTCCCAGGAATACTGGGAGTTTTCAAAGCCCTCTATGAACATCTCATTCTGTATTTTTTGTTTCTAAGCTTTTGGTTAACCTAATGTTTGTCCCTTCTGTTATTCACTGCCATAGGCAGCTATGATGTTAAACAATTGTCACTGATTGTTTTCAACAAATTCCCACAGGTAGGAAGCAGTTTGTCTTTAATGAACTCTAAGTCAGGTCAAATAAAGAGAGGTCTTCTAGAGAACCACCAGGCATGTCAAATAATGACAACTGCCCCTTCCACTGGCTGCTAGGCTGCTTGTTCTCACTGTGACTGTGGGCTATTTGTTTTAAGACTACAGTGGAGCTGAGACATGGGGGTGGGAACAGGGCAAGTTAAAATGCTACGAAACTTGCTCTTCTTATTTAGTTTCAGTCATTTTTTCTTGACTAAATGCCCCTCCCCCAAGATTGCTGGTTAATTTTCAGAGTCCTGAAAAAGTTGATTTTAATTATTTTCCCAGTGTTGGCATTGCTGTTATGGAGGGAAAGATTTTTGGACATATTCCCTTTACAATTCTTCTGCTCATGGAACTTTAAAGAGCCAGTGAAACACTGCCCAGGTGAGATTTTGCAGCACAGTAGAACATCTCAGTAATCGTATTACATGTGATGATTACTATAATGAGGAACTCACAAAGATCAAAAGCCTTTATGCTTATGACCACCATGAGAGGGGTTAGCAGTTCCTCCTACCAGAAAGTTGAATTTCCTGATAACTGTATACCACTATGAATGATGATATAATAGCTCTCTATCTTAGAGAGAAGAAAGAAACTGAAATTTTTATGATTGAGGAAAAACGCACCTGGGGGTTTTGACATTCTCCTAATCCTACATATCACTGGAAAACCCAGAAATATCTCCCGGTTCCTTTCAGCCCTGTTTCTGGCAAAATATTCACTCATAGTTTTGGAACCAGAGATTGTTGCTTAGGAAGGTATAAGCATGATTGACATGAGGAGCAAGGAGCCCTCGTTGTAACTTCAGTACCTCTGAGGTTTCTCTTAAATACAAAGAGAGAAGAATGCATGTTTTAAGAACAAAACCAAACACCTTTGAAGCATGAGGTTTTTAAATTGGTCACCAATAGCATAATACCCAGTAAGTCTGACCAAAGACTTCTCCAGGAAAACTATTTCAAGTGATCAAAGAAAAAAGGTGTCTATCAAAAGAATTTGTTAATACTAAAAAAAAATGGATGACTTAAAAATAAAAAATGCCATCTATTTCATTGTAAATAATTACCTCAGCTTGACTTATGCACCTTACTAACACTAGGTTTGGGATCATGTAGGCAGTTAGTTATTAGATTTTCCCACTCTGAACAGCATTCTTGTCCTTTAAAGGCACAATTCTAAGTCTTATAATCCTGTTTCCTTAACTGGTAGATTCATATCTATGGAGAGGTTGTGAAATCTTATCTAGGAGATCTTGAAGTTGAGTGTTGCACTTGCAGCTCCCTGGGATTCCAAGATAGGATAGAACTACAACATGTAGAGGGGCCCTTTTGTTTTTCTGTCCCTGCCCCTCATTTATTATTTAAACATAGCTCCCCTCCCTTCTCAAATTCCCAGCCTGCTCATACACACCTAAGTCTCCTCCAGTATTTATTAAATACCTCAGGGAAATGGTAAGTAACTTTTTATAAAATGGTTGAATACCACAATAATCATTGTTGGGAACAAGATCCACCAATGGATGCTAAAATTAATGGGTGAAATTTTGAGGAGAAACAAGTTCACATAGTTTCAAAGTCTTACCTCCCTTGATATGATGCACCAAGAATTCACCATCATTTCATTGCCAAAAATGTTCGACCTCATGCAAATCATGAGAAGACATTAGACAAACATAAATTGGGGAACATTCTACAAAATAAACCATCAGTACTCCTCAAAAGTGTCAAGATCATGAAAGATAAGGAAAAACTGAAGAACTGTCAGAGATTGGGGGAGACTAAGGAGAAAAAAAATAACTGAATGAAATTTGGGAGACTGGATAATTCTATATGGAACAGAAAAAGGATATTAGAAGAAAAAGTGATAACATTTGAATAAGGTCTGTATTTTAGTTAGTAGTGTTCTACCTGTGTTAATTTTATAGATTTGATTATTGTACCATAGATACCCAATGTAATAACCTTAGGGGAAATTCAGAGGGGTCTACAAGAACACCATACTATTTTTGCAACTTTCTGTAAGTTTAAAATTTGTTCAAAATAAAATGTTAAAAAAAACATTGCACACAATTTTTAGCATGTCAAAGGACTATTTTTTTCATTCCTTTGATCATTTTTTGTCATTCTACTCAAAAACTTGATATTTTTGGACATAATATTCTAATGAGAATATAACTAATGCAGACTATGGGTGGAAACATTTTGAAAGAAAATAAAAAGTATTATACCAACGTAAGGTTGTATTCTCAAATTCTCATGCTGCTTTTTCAAAGTTTAATTTACACCCTGTTTTGTGTTTAAAATGCATTGTACACTGGTGGTGTTGTGAACTCACATAGTTTACGACAGGCGTGGGATTTAACTTAGAAATTCTTTTGACTACTTTCCAGATTGGAGGGACTCGATATTCACAGCTGAACGTTTAATGGTGTAGCTGGAATTTTTATTCCTTAGGGACTTCAGAATCTATTGCTTGTAGACTAATTTAAATGCTCAAACATTAGGAATTTGGTTTTGTTGGTTTTCTATAGTTAAGAAGTGTTTAAAAGCAAATGAGACACGTAAAGTTGGACAAAATAAAATGGTACATGCAATCTTGAGAGTTATAATTTGTAGTTAGCCATAACTAGGGGAAGTTACGAAGTCCTAGTCATCTCATCTAAGAGGAAGTGCCAACCGAGTCCATGCTTCTCCATCTTAACGTGTACAGAAATCTTCTGTGGATTTTGTTAAAATGCAGATTCTGACGCAGCAGGCGTGCGGTGGGCTCCTGGATTCTGCCTTTCCAACCAGTTCCCAGGAGATGATCCTGGTCCATGGACGACATTGTGAGTGGCAAGAACCTAAATGGCTGGAAAGGACACGCTATGTACGAGTCCTGTCTACTGCAGGTGTACATTTTCAAAGTGGATTTAGTTTTAAACAAGTGAAATGTTTAAGTACCCTCAGGCAGTGCAACCGATAGCAAAATTTTGAGGAACTCTCTCCAATGAAACAAAGTCTGGAGGAAGGGAGTGCTGCGTGTGGCGACCCCGTCACCCCAATGTCAGGCGTTGCCCGAGCAGAAACTCGGAAGGAAAGAGACTGGACTCAGTCTGAGATGAAGCTGAACCAGTCCACGCCCTGCCCGTAGGGTGGAAGCAAACACATCCCCAGGAGCATGTCTACCACCGCCACCAGGGGGCGCGCCGCCACAGCTTTTTCAGGCCGGCGGTGTGGACCGTCAACCTCACCTTGGGCGGCGCGGGGATGAACCGAGATAAGGAAACGGATACAGCACCTTACGGTGGTGGTGGTGGGGCCATCCCACTGTTTCAGAACCTGACTCCGGGTTTCTCCGGTGACAGGTACTTGGTGATGGGTAATGTGTGAACAACTCTTAGGATGTTACACTGGCGTTTGAGCTGGGCATGAATTGAATCCAATTCCAATCTGCGGTTAGATTCCAGGTGTAGGGGAGGCGGGGTTTGCGGTGGGGACCCTCACGCGGATAACACAGAGCTGTTAAAGTGAGAAGAGCGACTGACTTCGGCATCTCTTTCTTTTGAACGTTGTGTGTCTTCAGAAGGCCTCCTGGCTGCAAACATCCTGCCGAGGAAGGGCTGCCATCATCTTTCTAGTTATCATCGAGGGAAGAAATGGCCTGCACATAGATCTGTGGCCCAATTCGATGCACAAGTCCCGCTTCCTGCAAAGGCCGACCCCCCAGGGTGGGCTGCCCTCCTCGGCCATCTTCCGGCCCCTCAGAAACCAGCAGGGGCGTAGGGCAGCCAGAGAAACACTGGGCGCATGGCTCACGCAGGCAGGCGGGGCCAGCATCAGACTGTGTCAGTTCCCTTAATTTAAGTCAACTTGTCTTAACTACTTACACATGAACAGATTCTTTTACTTGTTCCTTATTTTTTAAGTTAGAAAAATAGGACCTGCTGATGCCAGAAAAATAATTCTAAAAATAAAAACAGTATAAAAGTGAAAGTCCTTCCTCATTCACTAACCTCCACCCCAAATCCTGAAAGCCCACCTCCAGAAGTAACCATTGCTGCAGACATACACTCAAGTGATTCTGCTTAACTTTGCAAAAATGACATTATACAATTCATAATGCAGCTTGCTTTTGCCACGTAAGATGCATAGTGTAGTCTATCAGGATGAGCTTTGAAACTTAAAAACGATCAAACATTTTACAGATCTGTCTTCTTGATTGAAAACAGGATTCCTAAGCCTAATATTTATATGTTAACAAAAATACGACCTCAGGGCACTTCTTAGCTCTCCCTGCTACACTCAGCATCCTGTCTGCCCTAGTTTACAGTGACAAAATAAAATGAGTGGGGTTTACATGTTCTCTTTCCGAATGATTCTGATAGAATGAGCAAATTGTTCAAACTGTAAATGCTTAATTTTTGTCCTCTGAGGATTTAAAATTTTAACCTCTATTATTTTTCCTGGCTCTGGATTTTTTTTTTATAGGACTTTTTTTTTAATAGCACTTGTGTGAAACAGGAGACAGATGTAGCCATAGCTATAGGATATGCTTGTGTACCCTCTATTTCTTCCAAATAACCAAAATAAGTCAATTAAAAATATTGACAAAAAGGGGGCAGGTAATATATTTTTCATTCTTAGATTTTCTCTCCAGGATCCACCAAAAAAACATGCCAAGCTGTCCCTTTCTTTTGAACAACAGAGCTCAAACTTTAACACAGAAGAATCCCTGGAAGCTTCTGAATGATGGAGATTTCCAGGCCTCCTGAATCCCATTTCCTCAGGATGGGCTGGGAATGGATGTTATTAACAAGATCCCTTGTACTTTTTATGTCCACCGACATTGGATTGAAAGGATCCTCCAAGGCTCTGCCCCAGCCAGGGGGCCGGGGAAGGGAATCTTTCGGACAGTACCTTAACTCTACTTTCCTCTCATCTAGAAGAAACAGGATGGAAAGAATGTACATGAACTGGGTTGTGCTTTTTCCATTAAAAGCTGCCTCCAAATTTTATGCTCATCTTAGGAATTCTTCTAGGCTTGTCTTGAAAAGCCTAACCCCCTAAGTTTGCCAGGTGACTGGCTGTCCTGCAGTTACCCCTGGGTGGTGTAACCGGTTTGAGAAGCAGCCCATGACTGTTTCAATTTCAGCTGAAGTTCCTTCTAAAACGAGCCAATCTGGGAGGTCACTTGTCTCTGATCCAGAGGCAATGGTTTGGTTATTCTTGGCTTACTAAACTTGGAAAGGAGCTGAAGCATCAGGTAAAAAACAACCTACACCTACGCAGCACGAGAAAGAAACAATCACAGCTCTACACACCCGTGCGGAAAGATCCCACAGAAACAAGGTTGAGCAAAAGCAGCCTCTGTTCACCTGAAGTTCAAGGACAGGCACCTACGACCCAGGGTGACAGAGAGGTGGGAAGAGGGGTTACCTTCAGAGGGTTATCGCCTAGTGGGGGGTTGGCATGAGGGGGACTTCAGGGGGGCAGAGAACGTTCTAAGTCATGATCTGGAACCTAAGTACATTGTCCATGCGTAGATAAAGTCATTGAGCTAAATGTTAAAGCTGTGTGCAGGTTATTATACATAAATATACTTCAATAAATTTAAAAAAAAGATGATGGGCAGCTCTGACTATGACAGTGGTCTACTGGGAAAAAATATCTACAGTCACATCCATGCAGCGAGTCAAAATCACTCAACAAATGCCAACCATTGGGCAAAAAGAAAATAAAAATTGGAAACAATTATAAAGTAACTGATTGACTTTACTGTACACCTGAAACTAACACAACATTGTAAATCAACTATACTCCAATAAAAATTTTAAAAAATTAAAAAAAAAAATAAAACAAGCAGTTTCTTTTAAGTCCGTGTCTAACTGAACTATTAAAATCCCGTGAGCCCCACCTTGCTGAGAGGGTGCTCTCACACACCTCCTGACCTGGAGTGTGGACACATGCACCCACATCTAGGAGTGAACGTTTTGTGCTCTTTGAAATGCCGACAGCTCAGGAAGCGTCTAAAGGAGCAGTTTTACCAGCTTTTTGATGAGGGCATCAAACAAGGATGGGGAAGGGATAAGTGGTCAGGCGCCCCTTGGTGAAGCTGGGGTTTTGTTGGCATCTGAGTGACTGATGTGCAGGTGACACATCTGGAGGTGAAGAGCAGCCAGACGGTTTTGCCAGGGCCGCAGTTGACCAGACCAGGCCTGAGATGGGAGGCCTGGGAGTTTGTGTCTAGGCAGACATGAAGGGGGTGCCACAGCCGAGGGCTGTCCCAGGGTCACCCATGCAAGAGTCTCTCCCTGTTCTCCCATCCACCGACACTCGGCCTTATTGTGTTTGGGGGTGTTCTGTGACCACTTAGCGTCTGTCCTCTTTGCTTGGGCTTTGTCTCCCTGTGTGAGAGGCGGCCACAGCCAGGAGGCTGACTTGTCGCCTCACCAAGCAAGTGGCTCCCCTGATTTTCTCCTCTCCTCCGTCCCTTCCTCCCTCTCCATTGGTGGCTTGTCTAACAACTGGCCTTGTCTGGTGTTATAGAGGCACAACCCTGCCTTGTTGTGGAAACTGCTCTGTCAGGTCTGGGCGCTTTTGGCAGGGGAGGCTGGAGCCTGGGAATGAGGCCGGAGGGCACAGAAGACCCTGGTGGTCTGGGCCTCACTCACTGGGCTGACATCAGCACGTGCATGTGGTCCTTGGTGATGGAGGCAGAGCGATGAGAAAGACAAACCACTTCTGTGCCCTCATAATCAGTCCAAAGTCTCTGCATGGAACTAAAATTGGAATGATTTTAGGAGGTAAAAACAGGGGGCATGGATGGTGACCCCAGATCCAACCCAGGGTGCCAGGCTGAGGAGGTGCCGTGTCTGGCTCTTGGAAGGGTGCAGGCTCTGGCACATCTTGGGGTGTTGCTTCTCTTTCCAAGCAAGCGAATTCTCAGACTAATGTATCAGGGCCTGGAATTTTCTCCCCGAGGCTCTTTGCACAAAATGTGAGATCAAATGCAAACAGATTAAGAAATAAAAGGCAAAAGCTGCCTCGGGATTGATGAGGCTCCTGATGGTGAAAGATAAATAGCACATGAGTTATTTCAGCTCCCGCTCCTTCCAAAATTCAGTTTCCTGGGGGAGCTTCCAGAGACTGGGATAGGGCAGGTAGGACAAAAATAACTGTTTTCCTGGGAAGAGGAGCTCATGGGGGGGCTCTGTCTCCCTCCTCCAGTGCTGCCAGAGGACTTGCAACCTTACCCCCGGCCCCCCAAGCATGCCTGCTGGAGGGAGTGGGTGCTTCCCTCCTGCATGGGGAGCCATCCCTGTGCCGGGTGAGGGACCCACCGGCCGAAGGTGCTGTCAGGCTGGGGACCGGAAGTGCCTATTTTTCTTCTGTGGGTGGTTGGCTTCTCAGGGGTTTTTGTCTCTGCTACACCCCACTTTGCTCTGAAACCTGTCAAAATGAATATGAACTAAAAATCATTTCTAGGCACCCCGGAAGTGATCTCTCATCTCTCTGTCTCCCTCCCCTCCCCCAACCTTCCTCCCTTTCTTCCCATCAGTGCAGGTGCAGAGAGCATTTCCAGGGAATTGCCAGCTCCTGGTTTCTCCCCTCCTCCCTCCTGCTCCCTCCCCCGACACCTCTCCCACCCCAAGATTACACAATTCCTTGTGCCTGTGGCTCATTCCCTAACCCAATTAGTTCCAGATTCCCTCTCTCACTTTTAGTTTTCCTATTTACACGAGAAAAAGCGATTTGAGTGTCTTTCCCGGTTAGTTGAATAAAGGACAGTATTCCAAGCTCCTAAACTTTCCTGTCTATGTCTCTGAATGTTGATGGAGAACCACCCTCCCCCGCCTTCAGCCTGGACAAACTTCCACGGTTTAAATCCTCCTCGGTACCTGGTAACCAACCAGAGTGGGAGTGAAGGGTCAACCACAAGGGGGTTGCAGGAGAGGTGCATCCCGGAAGACACCAGGCTGAGAAAGGAGTAAAGGAATGATACGCCCAGGAAGCGAGATCTTCCAGGCTTGTTGGGTGAAATGACCCCTCTGTGGTAAGGAAGCCACCCAGGAAGGACTGTTTTGTCCTTTGCCATCACCTGCTGTCTCCAGATGCTGTTGGGTGTCATCTGGGAGGCGTGAGCTAGGAGGTCACCCACAGGTGGGAACATGCTTGGACTCTGTGGGTCCTCCCAAGACCTAGGAGTGGTGAAACCTGTACAGAGCTTCGCTCCTTCCTCCTCACCTCCCTGGCCATCTGCAGCTAGATTCCCTGATATGACCGGACTCCACGGAGAAAGTCACCTGGATTTCAGTGATCCTCTTTTGAACAAGCCCTTCTGTTTTCAGCCCTACCTCCTCCTTGGGGCTAGATCCACCATCCCAACCAGCAGCCCAAGCTACTTCCTCCCAGGTACCAGGGAGGAAGCCGGAAACCCCAGGAGGGAGGGTGGGTGTGCTTGAGACCACTAGGTGTCCTCTCTGCACGGGCACCTTCTGCAGGGCTGCAGGTGAGGGCTGGAGCAGAACTGGGGGCAGAGGAGTAGGGGGATTAGGGCTCTGACCTCAGGGGTGGGGGCAGGCAGGGGACTCCTCCCGAGGTTGGCTGGGGACCCTCGGGCCGCCTTGACCCGGGACAGGGCCAGCTGCCCACCTTCCCTCAGCCACAGCCCTGGGCTTGGTCCAGGACAATAGCGAGTGAAGTGTGAGCCCGGGCCAGAGGGGGGAGCAAGGACATCCTCAGTGAGCCAAGAGCCTCCGGGGAGTCCTGTTCCAGATCCCGAGCCGGACGCGCAGGGGGATCCCCGCAAGGGGGCGGAGGGAAATCCAGGAGGCCCGTGGGAGGAAGCGAGCCCGGCGGCCGGGCGCGCGCACTCAAGCGCACTCGCGGCGCCCCTCTCCGGGCACAGGGTGGGGAGGAGGCGGGAGAGACCCTCGGCTCCTCCGAAAGTTTCGGGCGAGCCCTTTTCCCCAGAGAGCTGGCTCTCGGTTGCGCGTGTGTCCCGAGAGGGGGCCTCCCGCGCCGGCACGAGCGCAGGACCGCGCGCGGGGCTCCCTCCCCAGCTCAGTCTCCTCCCCACGCGCCCCCTCTCCGCCGGGCTGGCCAGCGCCGCCGCGTCCCCGCCGCTGCCCCCCGCCCGCGCCCGCGCCCGAGCCGCCGCGTCGCCGCAGGCTGCCGCCTTGCCCCGAGCTCCCTGCGCGCTCGGCCCCGCTCGGCCCCGGCCCCGCGCGCGGACCATGGAGTAGGCGGCCGGCCCCGCGACGCGCTCCCGCAGCCCGCGAGGCCGGAGCAGCCCCGGTGGCCTCGCCCGCCGGCCGCGTTGGCCCGCGGCGGGTCCTCCTCCCGGCGGTCCTCCCCGCTCCTCCTCCTCGGCTGCCGCCGCCCCCGCCTCCCGGCCGCCCCCGCCGCCCCCGCCGCGCCGCCGCCCGAGGCCGAGCGCGGACGCCGAGCGTGGGAGCCATGGAGCGCGAGGAGGACGGGGACCCCGAGCGCCGGGAGGCTGCGGCGCGGGCCGGCGGCGACGAGGAGGAGGAGGAGGAAGAGGAGGGACTGAGCGACAGCGACGACGAGGACGAAGACCGGGAGACCCGCGGCGGCCGCGAGGAGGAAGAAGAGGAGGCGGCGGCCGCCGGGCGGGAGCGCAGCGAGGACGCGCCGCCGCCGCCGAGCGCGGAGCTGCCTCCAGCCGCGGTGCCGGCCGCGGCCGCCCGCGACCGGAGCGGCCGCCGCCCGCCGGGGCCCCAGC
Organism: Physeter macrocephalus; assembly: GCF_002837175.3. Classification (NCBI taxonomy): domain Eukaryota; kingdom Metazoa; phylum Chordata; class Mammalia; order Artiodactyla; family Physeteridae; genus Physeter; species Physeter macrocephalus. Next base: position 45,274,271 of record NC_041227.1, on the reverse strand, counting down.
CGGGGCCGCTGCCCTGCCGCCCGAAGAGGATGCCGTCGCCTGACGAGGAGGAGCGCGAGCGTCGCCGGAGCCGCCGGAGGGACCTTCTGCTGAGCCAGATAGGCTTCCTGGCCCTGGTGGCGCTGCTGCTCTGGTCGCTGTCGAGCATGCAGGACCACGACGGTGAGTGCTCGCCGCCCGCCCCGAGTGGGCGCTGCGGCTCCGGCGGTGCCGGGCTTCCCGGCCGGGCCGGCGGGCGGGGGTGCCGGGCCGCGGACGTCCCCTGCCCCTCGGAGGGGGCCCCGGAGGTGAGGACCACGCGGTGGGGCCGCGGCAGGCACGCTGGGCGCCTAGCTGCCCTGGGAACCCTCACCTGTGCCTCCCGGCTCTGCCCTTCCTGCCACGAGCTGGAGGGACTGGGGGCGGCGGCGGGGACGGTTCCCCTAAACGAGTGCCCCGTGGCCAGTAATAAAGTTGTCCTGGTGAGCTTCGGGCCCCTGTGCGCGTGACCACCTGTGCACTCCTTGGCTTGTGGAGGGAGGGCTGGTTGACTGGTGAGCATACAGTTCTCGAAACTTCTCAGGCGCGATGGACCGGCTAGGAAGCTCCATCCCCGCCTTTCCAGAACAGGTGCCGGGAACTCCTGATAGGAAAGAAGTGCTGGCCCCCGGCTAGGGTTTGGGACTGGTTCTCTTCCACTGACCACTCGCTGGGAAGACGGATCCCTTTTGTGGACTTGCAGCTGGGGAAGAAGCCATTAGGCTGGTCTGTCCCTCATTCTGTTCACTACTCTCAGGGTGCCCTGCGGTGGGAGCCCCTTTTACCCACAACTTTAGTCTTATTTTTGTCCTTGGCCTTTCTTGAGCTGAAATAGACCTGGTGGAGGAATGTGCTCAGAACAGTTGTTAACAGTAAAGAGTTTGGACCCTGGGTGTGCAGCTGTCAAAGAAACGGAGGAAAGTCTTGGAAGAATAACTGTTGTAAAACGGTTTTATATCCTGACCATTCAAGTGGCACGGTTCCTGGGAAAACAGCCATGGAAATGGTCGTGAGGAAAAGCAGTTCCAGATACAGGCTTTGGTGTTAAGATAGACGGAGCTCCAATACAAGGTGTTATGAAGTACAGAATGAAGGCATTTGGATAGTGATGGTCAAATATTTTTAAGGGTGCTATCAATTAAAAAAGGGACCTCCCCCAGTTGACTGTCTCGTGCCTGGTGGGGAAAGCAGATGGTCGGTCTTGGTCCAGGTCTTAGCAGACTTCAGCATATATGGTAAAACGAGAGAGCCCTTCCTGGTCTTCAGTGGAGCCCTTGAGACTCCCGGTTTCTCTCCACTTCTCCTGGATCCCAGACTCTCTGGCCATTAGGACTGACATCAGGAAGGGGACCGTGCCGGGTGAGGGAGGCTCGACCTCTCCAAGGGCAGAGTCTCACCTGCCAAAAGCAGTTCCTGGCCGAGTCTCACAAAGAGGGTTTTCATTAACTCCCTTTTCATCTTCTCAGTTTTGATTAGTGCAAAGCCAGTCCGTACTTCATGCCACCTTTGTGAAGGGGAGTTCCAAGTCACTTACATGCCGGCCATTTTCCTTCAGGTTGGGGTTCTCTGAGCCATCGAGTTCCACCACTTTCAAGGCTACAAAAGACATTTTTCTGGATAGAGGATGTGACCCAGATGGTTAAGTCCATCCGTGGCAGGGGGCTGCCTGGGCCCTGGGAAAGCTGGGATGTTTAGAGGGAGGGGGTGTCAGACACTCTGCAAGCTTGAAACTTGGTGACTAGATGTCATTTGGAGATGGACAGAAATGTTCCTGTTAGGGACTCATGCACAGCCCTTTCCTCCATACCTTCCCTTGATCTGTTTTCTCCTTCCTTCCATCCACATTCTTCTTCTTCTTTTTTTTTTTAAATTTAACTTTATTTTTCTTGGCCGCACCATGTGCTCAGCATGCGGGATCTTAGTTCCCTGACCAGGGATCGAACCCGTGCCCCCTGCAGTGGAAGCACGGAGTTCTAACCACTGGACTGCCAGGAAGTCCCCATCCACATTCCCCTTCTGCCTCTCCACCCCCTCCCACAAGTGTGGCGCTTGAGAAGACCCCCGGCCCAGTAACTGCAGATAACAGTGAACGTCAGTCGGGGGAGCGTGTGCCATCGAGCCGGCGGATGGCATGCTGGTTGTAGTTCTGTCTCAGATCACTTTTTCTTCCACTAGATATTGATAATTTCATTACACGGTGCACAGCAAGATTTTGCAAGGCCCAGGTTTTTCGAGATAATTTTTAAAGATACGAATTAATGTGTGTGAATCTGCAAGTGATTATTTTGCTTGAGGGGTTGCCATTCAGCATACTTAAGCATCTGAATAATGACTTTTACCCTGGAAACTTGGGGGATGCTGTACTTGAGGGTCCTTCAGTATGGTTAAAGTGTTTGGAATTTAGCCTTGTTTTAAAGACACCGTGACTTGGAGAGGCCAAGTGATTCGCTTAAGGTCACACAGCAGCTGGGGAGCAGAGGAAGAAACCAACCCGAGGTGACCTGGCTCTTTGATCCCACCTGTGTCCCCTGGTATTCATGCCACCATCTGGGTGCAGCTTTGTAATATTTATATAACCGCATGGGGGGTACCTTCATAATGATCAAAGGTGATATTTTTATTTATTCACCTTGAAAACCATGCAGTGATTAAGTGTAACTTCTAAGAAGCCTCTTTTCTAACACATATTGATTTTTCTTTTTTTTTTTAAAACAAAAAGGACAGTTCTTTTACCAAACCAGAATAGAGATGTGTGGAAGTTATGTTATATAATCTTGTATAACATTTCTAATTGTATGGAATTGGAGATCCCTTTCAGGACATCTAACCAAACTCAGTATAGAGTCTTTCCTGCTCAGATGGGACAGGAGCATTGTTAAGTTTAAGTTAGGAAGAATTAGCGCTGGAATCGAGAAAAATGTTAATTCTCACAACAACAAAAGCGATAATAATATTAACCGGAATTTGGCAGGCTCTTAAGTGCCAGGCCCTGGGCTAAGTCCCCTTTCTATGCGTTGCCTCCTTGAAGCTGCGGACACTTGAGCTTCCAGTGGTGGAGAAGGAAAGAAGAGCCTTCGGTGCCCTATTTAGTTGTTGTTGATGAAGATCTTGGTTTTGATCTGTTTTCAGAGCCAGTTGAAATAAGGTGTCAGATTTGCTAACGCGATTTTCTTTTATTTTTTTTGCAGTGTGAATGGATCACTTTGTATGTTTCGAGTGGTTTAAAAGTGTTTAATTTTTCTTTGCAGTGAGAAACCTGGTCCTCTTTTTCCATAAGTGGTGTGGACAAAGCCCAGAGGTCCTAACTTGGGAGTAATTAGAGACATCCTCTCCCAAGGGTCCCTAGGGTGGTGAATAGTGAAGAAGGGCAGTCGTACACAGGTATATACGTATAAACTTTGAGATACTCTTTGGCTCGGTTGCTGTTGCTGCATAACAGATCACCCCCAAATAGTGGTGTAAAGAGACTCTTTCATGTTTTTACTCAAGGATACTTGAGTATCCCTGACTTGGTCAGGGCCTGGTGGGGATGCCTCTGTTCCATGATGTCTGGGGCCTCGGCTGGAGACGCTGAAGGCCTGGGGGGGACTTGACAGCTGGGTCTGCAGTCGTTTGGAGGCAACATCACTACCGTGTCTGGGGTTGATGAGGGTTGTTGGCTGGACCCTCAGCTGGGCTGTCAACCAGAACACCTACGTGTGGCCTCTCCACGTGCCTTGGTTTGAACTTCACCAGAGCGTGGCAGCTGGGGTCCGGGAGAACATGGTGGACGTGCCTGGCATTTTTATGTGTCAGCCTCAGGTGTTGCGTAGTGCCACTGCCACTATTTTCTGTTGGTTAGGGCAGTGACAGATGTCAACCCGAGTTCAAGGAGAGGGGACATTGATGCCACCACTTACTCCATGGAGGATTGTCAGGATACATGGTAAGGTGAGCCCATGTGATGGGAGGTACTGTTGTGGCCATCTTTGGAAGACCAGGATCTAAAGGGATGATAACTTAGGAGTGATTGTAGACATTCCCCAAGATGGTAAGAGGCAAATAATACATACATAGATACACACACAGGTATATACGTGTGTGTATGTATATGCGTGTGCATGTATGTGTATATATGTGTATGTATGCTTATATGTGTGTATGTATATATGTGTATTTATGCGTGTGCACGTATATGTGCGTCCATGCATATATGCATATATGTGTGCATATACACGTGTGTATGTATATGTGTGTGTATGTGTGTGTATATGTGTGCGTGTGTGTATGTATATGTGTGTATACAATTTCTATTGAAATACCGTCCAATCATGCTGCTCGCCTTGCTTGGTTGGGTCCAGAGATGATATTTGAAGAGTGGCTGCAGTGGGGATTTGAACTGCACCTTTCAGTTGCAGAGCTGAGAGCTCGCATTTAGCTTTGTGGCTTCCCGCCCCTCAGAGGACCCTGACCGTGACCTTTCGGTCCCTCCTGTGGCTTCCTGGGAGGCCTGGCTGGACTCTCGAGCTGTTTCTTCCCTCCCTGCCCTCCCCTGTCCGTGCATCACCACTCAGGCCTTTCTTCTCCTCAGAAGGGGGACACTTCTGGCCCTAGACCTCTAGTGCCTGCTGGTCCCACTGTTACCACCCCAGCTTGTTCAGACTGCATCCTTCACTTCCAGGCCCAAGAGCTTCCCGACTAGACCAGGTTCCCCACTGGTCCGTTTGCTCTCTGAACACACTCTGTTTCACCTTTGTAGCATTTTGTTGGCAATTATGTGTTTCTTTGGTTATGATTTGAGTACCATCTCCTCTTCACCAGAGTCTAAGCTCCAGGAGGTCAGGGATCCTGTGACCTTTCCTCACCTTTGTCACCCCATCACTCCACCCAGAGTAGATGCTCAAAAGGCATTTGTTAAGTACGGAAGCTGTTTTGATGTCTGAGCGACGGTGCCTGTGATAAAACCTAGCGACTGTGGGTCAGAGGCCCACTTACAGGCACACTGTATTTTCATGACTTCTGATTCTGCCTCCAATCCAGCAAATTCACTGTTGTTACCCATTTTTCATGGACTGACCCTGAGCTGAGAAAGGTGAGAGCCTCCATCAGAGCCACTTCATTAAGTGGCAGGGTTTGAATTCAAGCTTGCCTGTTTCAGAGCTGTGTGCCTCTGCATCCCTAGCCCCAGCCTAGGAGGACTCGAATAGAAAATGGGAATCACACTGTCTTTTTCAGTCGACTTGGGAGTAAAGGAGTAACAGAAGGTTGCTTTCATAGAAGCAGTATTTTAGAAAAACATTCCTTTTCAACCTTTTCTATTTTCTGCCTAAACATATATAGATGTGTCTCCTTCCTCCTGGCTTTTCTTAGCTGCTCATCAACCCAGATTTTTCTCAAAGATTTCCTCCCCTTGTGAGTCTTAAATCCTTGTGGGAAGATTTTTTTTTTTTTACCCTGGAGGGTTGGCAAAGCCAAAAGAATTGCAAAACCAGCCATTTGCTAAGGATTCCAAGGCCTGGTGGAAGCTGGCTGATAGGATAGGATTTTGGCAACGCTCTTTTTCCTTAAGGAGATTTCTCTTCCTTGCGCAAAATAATTTCAGAGGGGGAAATGACAGTATGCAGACTTTTATAATGAGGGAACTAAGGTCCGGGGAGTTCAGAAAATGTCCCTGAAGTCGCAGAGCAAATGGGTAGTCCTGCCAAGAAGGGAATTCGAGTTTTCTCGCCTTTTCCTGCCTTCAGTTTCTATAGAGCTTATTTGGCAGCGGTTTTTGTTTCTCGTTTGCAGTGGTCTCAAACATGGTGTCATCGTGTGGGATTTGAGAATTTCAAGTATTGAGGATTCAGTGGAAGAAGGTTTTCTATTAGTGAAGCGGTGATGGGTATCTTTGGGCAGTTTAAATCATGGAGTCATGATTTCCCAGACTTGGATGGCATCTTCCAGACTTCCTCCTACTGTTAGGTCGCTACCTGCTGTTCTCTCTTCATCCTCAACCCTGGGCTGGTGATGCTATTCATTGTTGTGAGTCCTGGGGGCTTCACCCTCCCTCACTGGTCTTCCCAACCCTGCCCCCACCTTTGTAAACGGTCCCTTATGAAACTCCCTTAACAGCAGCAGTTTCTTCCCAGACCTGACTGGTGTAAGATATACAGGGACCTTCTCTGCTTCATTCAGTAAGCATGTGGCTGGGGTGACAGCTGTGTCTGAGACGGATACCCAGAGTATCCTCGTGATGCTCAGACTTTAGTGGGAAGAGAGGCATTGAACAACTAATTTTCAAGAATTATGAGAAATACAAATGAGAAATACAACATGGCATGGAGGAGATGTTGGTGATCAGGAGAAGCTGGAACCTGGAAATTAAAGGAATTAGGTTGGTGAAGAATGGAAAACGAAAACAAACTTATAGAAAAATAGGTAAAAGAAATGGGAAGGGAATTCGCAAAACCAACCAACGGAACAAACAAATTGCAGATGGACAAGAGACACGAGTAAAAATCCTCAGCCTTGATAGTAACCAGGGATATCTAAATTTTAAAATTATGGGTTATCATTTTTCAATATCGGACTAGCAGAAATGAAAATGAAGTGGTGGCAAAGGTGCAAGGGAGACCACTTCTCTCATTTACTGCAGGTGAAGATGTAAATACATTGGTACCCAGCATGGTGGGAGGCTGCAGCAGGTTGATCAGGTGTTAGGCACAGACCCTTCACGAAGCCTCAGCCTTTTAAGGAGATCCATGTGTAGAAAGGGGAGAGGTGGGATGAGAATGCTAGTGCAGGGGTATTTGAGACTTGGATAGACATGCAGCTTGCCTGGACCCGTCCGTGACCATGGAGCAGGTTGGTCCTGACCCTGTGAATCTAGAGTGTAGAGATTAGCTGAGTGTTCCAGGGAACAGGGGAAGGGCCCTTGTCATTTCTGGAGCTGTCCAGACCCATACAAGTTGCTTATTCAAATGGTGAGATCCAGCCATTATTCTTGCTTGTCAGTCCCTCTTCATTTCTGGGAGAGGGAGAACAAATAAAGTCAGCTCATCAGTGACCTAGTTCAGGGGAATTTCACATTGCAACTTTGTATTTTTCTTTTTCTTTTTGTGCTTCTGCATTGTTTGGCCTGAGCAGAAGTCAGTTTCACTTTGGTGACCTGAAACTGAACTTGTGAAGGACAGGAAGTAACAAACGGGTTTCTTGAGCAGAATTTTGACCTAAGAACAAAGGGCATGGATGACCAGGAGAAAGGGGGTGTCACAGTGGACATCAAGAAGTCACAAGCGCCATTTTTTAATATTCTTTTTCAGATTCTTTTCCATGACAGTTTATCCCAAGATATTGAATATAGTTCCCTGTGCATTACAGTTTCACCTTGTTGTTTATTTTATAAATAGTAGTCTGTATCTGTTAATTCCATACTCCTAATTATTTATCCCTCCCCCAGCCCGTTGCCCCTTTGATAACCATAAGTTTGTTTTCTGTGTTTGTGAGCCTGTTTCTGTTTTGTAAATAAGTTCATTTGTATCATTTTTTTAGATTTCACATATAAGTGATATTAAATGATATTTGTCTTTCTCTGTTTGGCTTACTTCACTTAGTAATAATCTCTAGGTCCATCCATGTTGCTGCAAATGGCATTATTTCATTCTTTCTTATGGCTGAGTAATATTCCACAGTAGATATATACCACCTTCTTTATGTATTCATCTGTTGATGGACATTTAGGTTGCTTCCACGTCTTGGCTATTGTGAGTAGTGCTGCACTGAACACTGAGGTGCATGTATCTTTTCGAATTAGAGTTTTCTCCAGATATATGCCCAGGAGTGGGATTGCTGGATCATAGGGTAACTCTGTTTTTAGTTTTTTTAATTAGTGCCATTTTTAAGGAAGAACATGAAATACACATTTTTGGACATTTTGACTTCGATTACTGGTAGGACATCTAGGTGGAATATAGCTGACGATTGAAAGTCAAGATTATAAGTAGTTGCTACAGATAAAGGTCTGTGAGGTTATGCATGAGGGTGAAAATTGTACCTTTGGTTAGTTCTGTGGGTCTCAATCTTCTGTGCCTGTTGTAATCACCGGGGAACTGTAAACCTCACGTCTGGGTCCTACGCCCCCCAGGGATTGTGATGTTATGCTCCAGGGTGTAGCCTAGGCATTGGGATTTTCCTGGAACTCACACATATGTGTCTTTCTTGGTATGCAGTTTTTGGATCACACACCCGTGGTGCCTCCTAAGACAGGGGGGTGTGGAAATAACAAAACAAAGTTTTGAGACATTGGGGGCTTGAAAATATATTAATTCTACCCCCACACTTAGAAGATCCTTAGGCTGCATCAAGGGTTTTGGGTTGGAGCACATTTTCTTTAGAATTTTGAAGGAATGGCTCTTCCAGCCTCTGGTGTTGCCTCTGAGAAGTCTGACGCTGTCCTAGATTTTAATTGTTTTGTATGAAACCTGTTTTTTCCCCTCTAAAAGCATGTGTGCTCTTTGCTTTGTTCGTGATGTTCAGTCATATCACGATTAGATGACTGTTGAGGTTCTGTTTTCATGCATTTTCCTGGGTACACTTGCCTGGTTCTTTTTTTTTTTTTTTTTTTTGGCCTGGTTCTTTTAATCTGGAAACTTATGTCCTTCAGGTCTGGGAACTTGTCTTTTGTTATTTCCTCCATCCTAAATTCTCTCTTTCTGGATTACCTATTATTTGGGTGTTTGACTTCCTGCATTGATCTTCTGATTTTCTTGTCTCTTCTCTCCTGTTTTTTCCTCATCCTTTTACTCTAATTTCTTTAGGTTTTCTTAGCCATATCTTCTAATTCTCTATGCTGAGCTTTTGATTTCTGCTGTCATATTTTTAACTTCCAAGAGCTCCTTTTTCCTCTGAAAATTATTTTTAGTACCATCCTGTTCTGCCTCATCAATACAGTATAATTTCTTTTATCCCAAAGTATATTAATAGTAGTCTTCGAGGTTTTCTTTTCTCTGTATGGACTGTCTTTCTTCAAGTAGCTGTTGTCTGTCTGTTGTTATTTTTCATATTATGTGCTTTCTTCTTATGTCAAGGGATCTTTGGCCTCTACTCATATTTAAGTGAGGCCATTAACAAGAGGATTGGGAACTATGCACATAGGAGGGTCTGCTGATGGTGCCTATGTAAGGTGATCTGACTGGGCCATGTCACTGGGCAATGCTCTTTTCTCTAGTTTTAGATCTTTATCATGGGGTGGTGAAATTTCCCAGAGGAGGGTCACCCAGTGCCCTGTCCTGTGGGCAAAGACCTGGTTACTTCCGGGAATCCAGTGGAGATGAAGTGGAGGTTGTGTGTATGTAGGGGGTTGTTCAGCAGAAACACTCCTATACTCAAGGGCAATTGTGAGTATGAAAGAGCTGACAATTTATTTTGATACATTGCAGGATCATCCCAGGCTGCTTGAAGTCTCCCTCCCTCCCTCCCCTCCTCCCTTCCTGCCCTCCTCCTTTTCTTTCTTTTAGCTGCTATGCACATGAAACTGGTAAGAATCGTTGCCTCCTGGGATGGCTAATGGTCAGGGTAGGGGGAAGGCATAGTTTTTTACCATATCCTTTTTTATTAATTGAATTTTTTGTATAGGGATAATTGTAGACTCACTGCAGTTGTAAGAGAGAATACAGAGAGATCCCTTGTATGTTTCCTCCGATGGTAACATTCTTGCAAAACTTGAGTATAATGTCATAACCAGAGTAACAACAGTGATGCAACCCATGAACCTTATTCAGATTTCCCCGTTTCTTTTTCCAGCAGTGTGTGTGTATTACATTCTATCCAGTTTTATCACCTGTGTAGGTTCCTGTAACCAACCCAGTCAAAATATTGGACTGATTCAACGTCACAAGGATAACTTGTGTTGCCCTTTTATAACCACACACACTCCGTGTACCTTTTTGTACAATAGGAACAGTCATGTTAAGTAACTCCTATCACCTACTCCAAAAATAAAGCTAATTAGAAAATTATAACTTAAAAAATTAAGGGAGAGCTTGAAGATGGCAGAGGAGTAAGATGTGGAGATCACCTTTCTCCCTACAGATACATCAGAAATACATCTACATGTGGAATAGTTCCTACAGAACACCTACTGAACGCTGGCAGAAGACCTCAGACTTCCCAAAAGGCAGGAAACTCCCAACGTACCTGGCTGTGTGGCTGACAGAGTCTTGGAGCTCCAGCCTGGTGTCAGGCCTCAGCCGCTGAGGTGGGAGAGCCGAAGTCAGGACATTGGTTCACCAGAGACCTCCCGGCCCCACGTAATAACAAACGGCGAAAGCTGTCTCAGAGATCTCCATCTCAATGCTAAGACCCAGCTCCACTCAACGACCAGCAAGCTACAGTGCTGGACATCCTATGCCAAACAACTAGCAGGACAGGAACACAACCCCACCCATTAGCAGAGAGGCTGCCTAAAATAATAATAATTTCACAGACACCCCAAAACACACCACCGGACGTGGTCCTGCCCACTAGAAAGAAAAGATCCAGCCTTATCCACCAGAACACAGGCACCAGTCTCCTCCACCAGGAAGCCTACATAACCCACTGAACCAACCTCACCTACTGGGGGCAGACAGCAAAAACAACAGGAACTACGAACCTGCAGGCTGCAGAAAGGAAACCGCAAACACAGTGAGTTAAGCAAAATGAGAAGGCAGAAAAATACACAGCAGATGAAGGAGCAAGGTAAAAACCCAGCAGGCCAAACAAATGAAGAGGAAATAGGCAGTCTACCTGAAAAAGAATTCAGAGTAATGATAGTAAAGATGATCCAAAATCTTGGAAATAGAACGGAGAAAATACAAGAAACGTTTAACAAGGACCTAGAAGAACTAAAGAGCAAACAATGATGAACAGCAAAATAAATGAAATTAAAAACTCTCTAGAAGGAATCAATAGCAGAATAACTGAGGCAGAAGAATGGATAAGTGACCTGGAAGATAAAATAGTGGAAATAACTACTGAAGAGCAGAATAAAGAAAAAAGAATGAAAAGGATTGAGAACCGTCTCAGAGACCGCTGGGACAACATTAAACACACCAACGTGCGAATTATAGGGGTCCCAGAAGAAGAAGAGAAAAAGAAAGGGACTGAGAAAATATTTGAAGAGATTATAGTTGAAAACTTCCCTAATATGGGAAAGGAAATAGTCAGTCAAGTCCAGGAAGCACAGAGAGTCCCATACAGGGTAAATCCAAGGAAAAACATGCCAAGACACATATAAATCAAGCTATCAAAAATTAAATACAAAGACAAAATATTAAAAGCAGCAAAGGAAAAGCAACAAATAACATACAAGGGAATCCCCATAAGGTTATGAAGAGATTATAGTTGAAAACTTCCCTAATATGGGAAAGGAAATAGTCAGTCAAGTCCAGGAAGCACAGAGAGTCCCATACAGGGTAAATCCAAGGAAAAACATGCCAAGACACATATAAATCAAGCTATCAAAAATTAAATACAAAGAAAAAATATTAAAAGCAGCAAGGGAAAAGCAACATATAACATACAAGGGAATCCCCATAAGGTTAACAGCTGATCTTTCAGCAGAAACTCTGCAGGCCAGAAGGGAGTGGCAGGACACATTTAAAGCGACGAAAGAGAAGAACCTACAACCAAGATTACTCTACCCCGCAAGGATCTCGTTCAGATTCAACAGAGAAATCAAAAGCTTTACAGGCAAGCAAAAGCTAAGAGAATTCAGCACCACCAAACCAGCTTTACAACAAATCCTAAAGGAACTTCTCTAGGTAGGAAACACAAGAGAAGGAAAAGACGTACAATAACAAACCCAAAGAATGGAGACAGAAACAAGACCCCTATATATGCTGTCTACAGGAGACCCACTTCAGACCTAGGGACACATACAGACCTGAAAGTGAGGGGATGGAAAAACATATTCCATGAAAATGGAAATCAAAAGAAAGCTGGAGTAGCAATTCTCATATCAGACAAAATAGACTTTAAAATAAAGACTATTACAAGAGACAAAGAAGGACACT
>NC_041227.1:45260866-45261417 GCF_002837175.3 Physeter macrocephalus | reverse complement strand
TAGCTAAGAACAATAAAACTAAAAGCTGGTTCTTTGAGAAGATAAAGTTGATAAACCATTAGTGAGACTCATCAAGAAAAAAGGAGAAAAAAATCAATAGAATTAGAAATGAAAAAGTAACAGCTGACAGTGCAGAAATACAAAGGCTCAGAGAGATTACTACAAGCAACTCTATGCCAGTAAAATGGACAACCTGGACGAAATGGACAAATTCTTAGAAAAGCACAACCTCCTGAGGCTGAACCAGGAAGAAATAGAAAATATAAACAGACCGATCATAAGCACTGAAATTGAAACTGATTAAAAATCTTCCAACAAACAAAAGTCCAGGACCAGATGGATTCACAGATGAATTCTGTCAAACATTTAGAGAAGAGCTAACACCTATCCTTCTCAAACTCTTCCAAAATATAGCAGAGGGAGGAACACTCCCAAACTCATTCTACGAGGCCACCATCACCCTGAGACCAAAACCAAAGATGTCACAAAAAAAGAAAACTACAGACCAATATCACTTATGAACATAGATGCAAAAATCCTCAACAAAATAC
>NC_041227.1:45260023-45260760 GCF_002837175.3 Physeter macrocephalus | reverse complement strand
CAAAATGAAGGATAAAAACCATGTGATCATCTCAGTAGATGCAGAAAAAGCTTTTGGCAAAATTCAACACCCATTTATGATAAAAACTCTCCAGAAAGTAGGTATAGAGGGAACTTACCTCAACCTAATAAAGGCCATATATGACAAACCCACAGCCATCATCTTTCTCAATGGTGAAAAACTGAAACCATTTCCACTAAGATCAGGAACAAGTCAAGGTTGCCCACTATCACCACTATTATTTGACATAGTTTTGGTAGTTTTAGCCACAGCAATCAGAGAAGAATAAGCAATAAAAGGAATTCAAATTGGAAAAGAAGAAGTAAAACTGTCGCTGTTTGCAGATGACATGATCCTATACATTAGAGAATCCCAAATATGCTACCAGAAAACTACTAGAGCAAATCAATGAATTTGGTAAAGTAGCACGATATAAAATTAATGCACAGAAATCTCTTGCATTCCTATACACTAATGAAAATTCTGCTAAAAGAGAAATTAAGAAAATACTCTCATTTACTACAACAAATAGAATAAAATACCTAGGAATAAACCCACCTAAGGTGACAAAACACCTGTATGCAGAAAACTATAAGACACTGATGAAAGTTATTAAAGATGATACAAGCAGATGGAGAGATATACCATGTTCTTGAATTGGAAGAATCAACATTGTGAAAATGACTATACTACCCAAAGCAATGTACAGATTCAATGCAATCCCTATCAAACTACCA
>NC_041227.1:45259354-45259811 GCF_002837175.3 Physeter macrocephalus | reverse complement strand
TGCCGAAAAGACAACCCCTCAGAATGGGATAAAATATTTGCAAATGAAGCAACTGACAAAGGATTAATCTCCAAAATATAGAGGCAGCTCATACAGCTCAATATCAAAAAAACAAACAACCGAATCCAAAAATGGGCAGAAGATCTAAATAGACATTTCTCCAAAGAAGATATACAGGTTGCCAACAAACACATGAAAGGATGCTCAACATCACTAATCATTAGAGAAGTGCAAATCAAAACTACGGTGAGGTATCACCTCACACCAGTCAGAATGGTCATTATTAAAAAATCTACAAACAAGAAATTCTGGAGAGGGTGTGGAGAAAAGGGAACCCTCTTGCACCATTGGTGGGAATATAAATTGATACAGCCACTATGGAGAACAGTATGGAGGTTCCTTAAAAAACTACAAATAGAACTACCATATGACCCAGCAATCCCACTACTGGGCATAT